>NW_005354212.1:691457-710627 GCF_000412655.1 Myotis brandtii | reverse complement strand
ACCACCAGGGGCTGCACTTAGGGATTGGGCCTGCCCTCTGCCACCCGGGAGCAGGCCTAAGCCAGCAGGTCGTTATCTCCCAAGTCCCAGACTGGAGGGGTCCCAGACTGCGAGAGGGCACAGGCAGTGCTGGGGGACGCCCCTCCCCCCGTCCCCCGAGTGCACAAATTTTTGTGCACCAGGCCTCTAGTTTATTTATAAGAGTAAATGAAATGATTTTCAATAATGAAAATCATGGACTTTGTCATTTAATAGCTGGAAGACCAGTAAAACTTCTCTGGGTCTAACTTTTACTATATGAAAAAGGGAGATATTAACAGTTTATACCTCATAGTTTTACATGATGGTGAATGAGCTATTACATATTAATTACCTAGGAAAGTAGTCAGCAAATAACTTTAGTCACTGCTGAGATTATCATTAATATAAATATAAGATATATTGGAACAGTGATACAAACAAATAGATGCCAAGTAGAAAGTATAGAACATATGTTTTTCCCTAGGTTAATCAATGATCAACTCATGGCTTAATGAGCTAGATTTATACAATATTTCAAAAAACTTGAAACATGACCTACCAGAAATTACATTATTGAACCCAAATAAAGTTATCATAACACTGATTAAAAATATATATTTTAAGACTTTATTATATTGTTAGAGCAGTTTTAGATTCACAGAAAAATTGAGAGGAAGGCACAGAGATTTCCTTTCTACCCCTGTCCCCACACATGCATAGCCTTCCCATTATTAACATCTTCCCCAACAGAGGGTACATTTGTTACAATGATGAAACTACACTGACACATTATTATAATCCAAAGTCCATAGTTTACCTTATGGTTCACTCTAGCTGTTGTATATCCTCTGGGTTTGGAAATGTATAATGACATGTATCCATAACACTGATTTTTAAGAAGTGTTAGCTGGCATTGTGACAGGTTGAAAGTTGTCTAGAATTGATTGTAGGCCATATTATCCAAATACACTTTCTGCCCTTTGAAAGCATTAGTTTCCAGCATGAAGAGCTTTGCAGTGACAACTATCGAGTCTTAAAAATAAGCTATTGAAAAGGTAAAAATGTATTTATTCTGCCTTTTTTTTTACCCAGAGGCAGCTCTTGACTCTGTTTTCCAATGTTACCTCAAAGAAAAGCACAGTGATCAGAATTGGAAAGGGAAGAAGAAAATCTTTTAACAGAGCAGTGAGGTTGTGAATTAAAAAAAAATAGATAAGGAGGACTGAAGTTTAAATAGATGAATTTTCAAAGGACTAACTTAAGGGGAAAAAGTGAAATTATATGGATCTGATATTCTGATTTAAATATGTATTCTGGCATTCTTTTTACAGAAAAGAAATGTAATGGGAAAGTAAAAGCAAGAGTGTCGTCACATATTTACAAATTTAATATTTGAGTCATTCATTTACTTTCCCATTTAGATGTTGAGTTTAAGAAACATCAAAAAGAGCAAAACAACAAACAGGTAGTAGTGAAAATTAAATGAAAATATTAAAATATCCTAAAATGAGTGAACTCATGTAATTATAAGATAGGCTTCAGGCCACTTATCAATTATACATTTAAACTACTGGAGGACAGGGATTGCAGCTGACACATCTCTGTAGCCCCCAAAGCACTGAGCACAGTGACGTGCATATAGCAGATATTCAGCAAATATTTGTTGAAAGAAAAATTTTTTGTGGAATACAAAATAGGTGTAAGACCTTGTCCTTACATTTATAGAACTTTTATTTTTAGGGACAGACACAACCAATAAACATCCATTTACTGAACACTTATGCAATGCAAAATATGTGAAATTTTAGATGACAGTAACATAATAAAGTAGGACATTTTATGGTTCTGTAGAGTCAACAAGTAGAATATTTAAAAATCAATGTGATTCTGAGTTTTTATAGAAGACTTAATGGAGAAGATAGACATTGATTTGGGCTTTGAAGAATGGGGAAAATTCAGAAAGGTGCAATGAGAAAACATAAGATAAGTAAAATGCTGTCTCAAACCATCAGCTTCAAGGTAAGCTATAAAAATCATTTTTAATATTCCCTATATTGGAGTGAATACAGAGGAAACAAAGAAATAGTAATGAACGCATACAGAATACTTTATTCTGCACTTATTTTATCAAATCCATATGAAGCTGTTAAAAGCATCATAATTTATTTCTGCATGATGGAACGAGTGACAGTCACACTGCTAGATCTATTAGAAGGAAATATGTATTTTGGTTCAGTTAATTCAATTCCACAAGTATTTATTAAGCACTTATCTGAGCAAAGCACTATGGAATCATCCATGTACAAGCAATTAAAATTTAACTGGTTCAGAGAATATTTGCTACATCATTTCACTTTAAAAAGAGTTAACTGTTACCAGATCCTTCCTTGATCTTTTAGAAGTACCTTAATTTATAGGTTTGATATTAGAATAAATGTAATATCGCCCAAGTTGGCATCTAAATTTTTATATTCAAGCTGGGTATAGAAAAATAGATCAATTAAAAAGTGATAGCTTGTATCGTTAGAATGCCATTTCTAATACACGTTCACATTTGTTAACTTTTTCTTAGGGCAACCCATTAATTTAACTGGATAGATATAATTTTTATTTTGCTTATCAGGAAACTGAGGCTGAGAGAGGTAAATGATTGTGCAAGAGCTTTTTACTGGTTGATTGTTTGGAAACCACACCTTGAACACAAGATCTTTAGAAAAAAAATAAGATATTTTTTCAACTGTACAATGCTGCAGCAGAAGTGGCGATGCTCTCGTGTTATCCAGTGAGGAATTTACTCGTAGCTCACCGAGATTTCCCCCCAGCTTCTGAAGAGACTGAAGAGTAATATGTAAGAAAAGCTAGTTGAGGTGAGCATCCCAATGGTCTGCTGGTATCATGGATCTAACTACACAAAAATAATCCTAGGTGAGGAAAATTATACAAAATTTTCAAAAACTGATCAGTGTAGACAAGTGGTTCTAATCCAGGACATTCTGCCCTCCCTGTCTCCAGTAAATAGTTGGTAAGGTCTGATGGCCACAACTGCAGGGGTAGGTACTACTGGTGGATAAGGGCTAGGGATGCTGCTAAGTATCCTATAATGCACAGGACAGCACCCCCACCCCCACCCCCAATCACCCCCCACACAAATCACAGAAAGGAGAATCTGACCTGAAATATACATACCGATGAGTTTGAGAAAATCCTAGTATAGACAGTCAAGATGATTCAGGTAAAAATAAGCTGGCATTTTAAAAACAATTATGAGAGTCTTTCTGTGCTTCTGATGGTGACATGATCTATATAACTATCTCAGCATTTTTCTGAGTCTTAAATTATCAGATATTTGAAGATTTGGGAGTAAATCTTGGGAAATAAGTAATTTGCCAAATTTATTTATTTCCCTCTATAAATGTGTTATTTTTTTCTATATTGACTGTTTGAGAAATAAATGAAGGGAAATGATGACTTCATGTGTTTACTTCTGTCAAATTCCTACTATTATTATTTTTAAGCAACAAGTAATACTGTAGGCTGAAATTTCTAAGCCTCGGTGTACAATTCACTTTTGTTCAGTTAAAAGAGAAATTTACTAAAATGATTCTTGGTCAAGGAAGAGTGAGTCACGGGATTCATGAAACAAAACAAAACAAAACAAATGTCACACTGCGATGTCCTTGTAAATTTATCGGATTTCCTGTTGAAATATCTCAAAGGCCAAGTTAGTTTGATCAGTCACTTCTGCTGTAGTACATGGATACATTTGGTAAAATTGGCTAACCTGGAATTATCAAACAACTGATGTTTGTTCCCATCAATTTAATATCTATAAGTATAAATTTTGAGGACAAAGGAAAGCATGAGCCTAAAAATGATAGCAGAAACCATATTATGGAGAATTATGTATAACATAAAGGGGTTGAACTTTACCCAGTAAGTGATGGAAGACATGACTTTGTTCAATGAGAAGTCTGCCCAATGTGGTCAGTTCTGTTTTTTAGATAAATCAATTTGATGGTTATGTGGATGTTAACATTTAGTCATCAAGATGGAATAGGAAAGTAGTTAGAGAATTCTAGGTCTATTATTGCAATAATAAATATTTGTTGAATGAATGATTTTAATGGTTTAGTTGTGTACAATAAACATTCCAGACAAAATATATAGTATAAATGCATGCTACCTCAGTTAACATCTACTCAATTCATTCATATAAGCAACAAATATTACTGAGTAATATATTTTGTGGTAGTCTCTATATCATGGATGGATGCAATTTATTGTAGAAATCTATTTTTAAATGTTATCTTCCCCCTACATTTCCAACACACAGAATGGGGAAGGAAATGACAACCACAATAATCACTTCTATTCAAAGAGAGTAAGAATGGTATGAATGCAGTAGTCATTGATACACAGATATTCCAAAAACCCACTGGGAAAGTATTGTGTGTCCCTTTATCCTGAGTAAGGTAAAATTCCTTGATAGACTCCAGTTCTGGTCCTGCGAGTAGCTCTCAAGTTCATTGTTCTCCAAGGCTTTGTCTCTACCCTCTTGGATTCTCTTTTCTGTTCCATGATACTTCTTTATAACACCTGAGGGAGTCATTGAAGTAATGGTTCTCCTTGGTGACTGGGCTACATTCTCAGCCTTTCCCTTGTTTTTAGAAAGTTGCAGACTAGTGACTGCTTCACTTCTTTCACAGTCAAAAAAATTTTTTTTGCCTATTTTTATAGCACTTTTGGCAACATGATTCTCAAAAACATTTTAAAAATATATTTGACTCCAGTCACTACCACGTGCCAATAAATCTATAGATTTACAGATATTTTGAGATTATTGAACTTTTGTGAATTGTGTCCTTAGTGACTTTTCATTGAGTCATTTTATTGAAAACAAAACAAAACAAATAGTTACTGGAAGACATCTTAATTCAATCACAGGTCTTAACAGAAGATGTGAGTCTTGCCTTAGACTGGTCTTTCTTCTAGCTTTCCCTTAATTTAACAATAAGTTAATGCTGATGATGCTGGAGCTGAGAATGAGTTGCATCTTTGAACATTGAAAGTTCAGGGATATTTGAATTCTCTCTTTCTCTTTTATCCCTTCTTGTAATTTAATTAATTTCTTTTTAAGTGAATTTATTGGGGTGACATTGGTTAACAAAATTATACATATCATTTATACACTGTGCTGTGTATTCACTGCCCCAAGTCAAGTCTCTGTCATCCATCACTATTTATCCCCCTTCTGTCCTCCTCCACCTCCCCCCTACTTCCTCTTCCCTTTTGTAATTGCCATACCTGTTGTCCTGGAATCCTTCTTTATTTTCCTTTGCTTAACCTCTTCACCCTTCTCGCCTAGTCCCCAGCCCCGTTCCTCTGACAGCTGTCCGTCCATTAGTCCATTGCCTATATCCATGAATCTGTCTCCACGCTGCTTCACTTTGTTCACCAGATTCCACATATAAGTGATTAGGCCAATTCTTTCCTAAATTTATCCCTTTTTCATGATATTTATCAACTTAAGCTAGTAACAAACAACTCATTTAGTACTAGTCTGTCTCAAAATCTCCTTGCCCAACCTACAGATTCATTAGGTATATTTTCTGCCTTCTGAGTTACTGCAGGTGACACTTTTGCCAGATATTTGGCCATAAATAATATGTCACCATTTGTCCAATCTGAAACAAACATATCCATGCTGTTTTCCACTCAGCTCCAAATGTCACATATTTTAGGTTTTTGCATTGCCAGCACACATCTTCTGGGTATCAATTACTATATGCATATGCTATTTCTACAATGATATTATGAACCCAATACTTTCAAAATCTCAGTGGTTTACAATCCTATATAATAAAGATCTAATATGCAAATGATTGTCATGCCCTTGTGCCCTCGAGCCGGGGCTGCGCCCCCCGCCCCGGCGCTGGCCAGGGGACCATAAAGAGCTAATATACAAATGGTCGTCACACTCTCACACCCTCGTGCTGGGGCTGGGGGACCTGAGGCTGTGCCGGGGGACCTGAGGCCATGCCCCCCACCCTGCAGGGCTTGACGGGGGAGGGGCTGGCTGGGTCTGGGTCTCGCGCAATTTCAAGGCATGCGTGGGCGGGCGGGGACTTGACTCTGGGTCCCGTGGCATGCCCCAGAATCTGACAGGAGAGAGATATTCATATATATTTTACTAATTTTCTTTCATCTCTAACACTTTTATTATAGAGAAAGGGCAAATAGCAATATTAAAATATTTCCTCTAATTATTTCCCTTTTAATGTGCATGAATTCTGTGCACTGGGCCACTAGTAACATATTTTTTTTCTCATTCACAAATTTATGGATTGGCTGTAGCAGCTCTCTTATAGGCTTTGGGTCAGGTTCTGGTTTGTAGCACATGACATCTCATTTAAGAACCTAGTTTGAAGCAGTTTTAATAAGGGCATGATGTTGTCATGCCAGAGTGAAAAAGGCAGGAGAACTGGCAGAAACTTTCAGTGACCCTTAAATTATGCTAGGCTAATTTAGCATAATTTAAGACAGAGAAAGACAAATATCCCACGATCTCACTTATATATTGAATCTAATGAACAAAACAAACTGATGAACAAAATAGATCCAGAGACTTGATGTATTGAAGTATTCAACAGACTGATGGATTTCAGAGGGAATGTGGGGAGGAGTGGGAAAATATTAACCAAAAAATTTATATGCACATATGCATAACCCATGGACAGACAATAGTGTGGTGAAGGTCTGGGGAAGGGTTGGAAGGGGTTAATGGAGGGGGAAAAAGAGACATCTGTAATACTTTCAACAATAAAGATAAAATTTTAAAAATGTTTCCAGTTAAAATTGCTACTCTTCCACTTTCACTCCTGTCCCATGGCTGGTGCATAACACTTGGCCATGTTCAATACCATTGGGATGGAGATGTATACCCCTCCTAGAGAAGGTGAGGGAGAATAGGTATTACTGAACTCTAATCCTTTATAAGAAGTTAGTATGTGTCAGCAGGGTACATGTTGGAGTCTATGTGAATCCACAAAAATCAGTGTTTCCATGGATTTATAAATATTTATGTTTAAAAACAATGGCACTTGAAAATCAACACCAGGGTTTTCCTTCTTTTGAGAATTTTCACAAATAGTTCCAAAACATTAAAAATGAGAATTCACCTAATTTCTTTTATATACCCTAAAATATAATTCAATGGGTAAGAATGTATCTAGTTTTTGTCAGCTGTTTAAAAATATATGGCCCAAAGTTATTGTATATTCTTCAAGATCACTTAGACATTGTAAAACTCATAATTAAATTTGAAGTTTGGTTTGCTAGTGTAATGCTTATTCTTAATTGAATGAAATGAATTACATTTCAAATAGAAGTTTTGGAAAATACTATGTGTTTTAAATTACAAATATCTATAAATATTGCAGGTTTGTTATGGAATGACAATCATAATTTGCAATCAATTTTGAGAAATGACACTTATACTAACACATCAAAGATATGTTTACCTTACTTCTTGTGCATCACCTAAGGAAAAAAATAGAGTACTCAAGAATCAATTTTAACATGGAAGAAAGATGATTTTGTCATTAAAAATCAATCAAAGTAAACTTTCAAAGTTCAAAAAGGAAAATTATGTATTAATATGAGAAGTGGCTTTTATCAGTGATTTTACTTTAAAATTATAATAAATGCATTCAGTAAATACAATTTAATGACTGAGAGACTAACACTGATATGTTGTCATGGAAAAATCTCTTTGATATTATAATGATAAAATATTTTAGATTAAAAAATTTTAAGAGCAAGAAGAAAATGATACAGTACTGAGGACAAAAAGTACAGAAAGAAAACAAATTAATAGTAATATGTTACTTATTGTTCACTAAACATCAGAAGAGGTTGAAAAGGTTGCACTGTAAAACATAAGTCATATCCTAAAATTGACCATAGTGGATAGAATTTTTTTCTCTGCCGGGTCTGACCAGCAGCCCCTGGACGATGGATGAACAGATTACTCCGACACCGTTTGACTGTGAAAGAGAGGGCTAAGGGGCTCCTGGCTCTAGCATCCAGAGCAACCTTAATTGTCTGCCTCGTTAGCCTTTACTGGAATTTTTATTTTTAGATGCAATCAGTAGGGTGAGTAATCTTGGGAGGACATGTGTTTACGTTGTCCTCTAGGCAAGGGCATCCAGGGATTAAGCACAAGGATTCCAGTAAACACCCAGGGGTCTGCATATGCACAGACTTGTTTGGAAAGGTCAAGGAATAATTAAGGGCGCCTCCTTCCACACTCACCTAAGTCTCCTCTAAGTCAGAATTCTGATAACCAGAGCAGGCAGCCTTCCACACACTTCCCTTTTCTCAGAATGTCCTCCTTACAAACTTTCCAACCAAGTCTCATGCTTCCCAACATTTCCCCAGATTTCCTAAGTGCTGGAATGTTGGTCAAGTCTCAAGGTTAGGACTGGAATGCAGAAACAAGGATCTGTGCCAAACCCTCAGGTTTTATAGTACACCCAAATTAAATGTGCATCAAATTCTTGCTTTAGTTTACTATTCACATAAGTGTAATGAGTTATTTGTTATTGTGCTTTTTGCTGATTTTCTTGCACATGACCTCCTCCATGGTCAGCCTGATGCATCCATCTGCCTTCCTTCCAAGAGTGTGAGGAACATTATAGCACAAATGCAAGGAGAAAAGGAGGAAAGCAATATTCAGCTATGACACACAAAATATGATTTTCAAATCCTCAGTAAGGCAGTAGGCTTGGGAGCTAGTTTTACTAGAGAGAACGTATTTTCTAAATGTCATCATTTACTTCTATAACATTACGGAAAGCCTGAATTTCTTAATCATAAAATTTTCATACTTAACAGAGGAGAAACTAACACCAGCCCGGGCCTGCCTTCCCAGGTGGTTCATCTTGGTGTGGAGAGAGAGTGAGGTGGAGTGAGGAAGGAGGCTTGTTCAACCATTGTTAGGAGTTTCTGTCTTGTTGGAGTTAAGGGGCTTTTATGACATCTGGTGAGGGAGAGGGTAAAATGTAGACAGACCAAAGGGCTTTGATCTCACTTTCTTTTTTTTTTTTTCTTTCTTTTTTTTTTTTAATTAAAGCATTCTTTTTTATTATTATTTATTTCAGAGAGGAAGGGAGAGGGAAAGAGAGATAGAAGCATCAATGATGAGAGAGAATCATTGATTGGCTGCCTCCTGCACATCCCCTACTGGGGATTGAGCCCGCAACCTAGGCATGTGCCCTTGACAGGAATCGAATCTGAGACCCTTCAGTCCACAGGCCGACACTCTATCCACAGAGCCAAACCAGCCAGAGCAATCTCACTTTCCTTTTATTTTTTTATATGTATATTTTTGATTGTTGATTGTATTACAAATGTCTTCTATTTACTTCCCCTTTACTCCTCTCCTCCCACCTTTTACCCTGCCCCTCCCCTCTCCTGGTCTTCACCAGTCTGACATACCTTGATGTGGGAGTGGGGGCACGAGAAGAGATAAATCATTTTCTTTTTAGACTCTGGGAGGAGAAGCCCCTGAACAGCCTGTGGAGTAGCTGCCTCAGGGTAGAATAGAAGAGGCAGGTCATTATGGGAGGGCAGAGGGAGCAGGTGGGTGGGCTTTATACCAAAGTCCAGCTCAGCTCCTGAGTTGATAGAGACATCTAAATAGAATGTAAAGAAGGAAGCCTGGTGTGCTGGCTGATAAACATGCTAGGAGGTTGAGGTGTCAGGAGCTGAGTGGAAAGGCCCTGAGATCAAGAGCTGCCTTGTAGCCCACCTGGGGAAGGACCACAAGAGAATTATTACTAGACTTCAGGGTCCTTAAAGCCAGAAAGTTGATGCAGTCCCCAAAGAGATGATGGCTTTCCTTACAGCACTATTTGAACCAAAATGACACATCACTAGTTCACCAGCCACCAGCTACAGAATTGAATGTCTTCAGGGTGTTCATCTAGCCCAGCGGTTCTCAACCTGTGGGTCGCAACCCCTCTGGGGGTCGAACGACCCTTTCACATGGGTCGCCTAAGACCATCAGAAAACACATATATAATTACATATTCTTTTTGTGATTAATCACTATGCTTTAATTATGTTCAATTTGTAACAATGAAAATACATCCTGCATATCAGATATTTACATTACGAATCATAACAGTAGCAAAATTACAGTTATGAAGTAGCAATGAAAATAATTTTATGGTTGGAGGTCACCACAACATGAGGAACTGTATTAAAGGGTCGCGGCATTAGGAAGGTTGAGAATCACTGATCTAGCCCCTCTGGCAAATGGCATCACTGCAGATAAACAGAGAGCTAATGAGGAATATCAGCCAAGTGATCCTCATTTAAGCTCCTTCTATCATATATTCAGATAACATCTTAGTAAAGAGTTATATAGGCAGAAGAGATAATCTATAAAACAACATTAATCACACCAAAAGTGAATTGTCTAAAGAGTTTGCATCATTAGTTTGGAAGGCTTTATTTTTTACCTTTACTATTCGGTTAGATGTGCTTCTTTGAGAAAAGTTTAGCTCAGTTTTATGTAGTAAATAAATTTAAAACACCACTGCATTTTTTCTTACACATACAAGTACATGGGAGTAATTCATGACCATACAAGTTAAAAATTCCAATTCAGTCTATGTAAGAAGTCAGTCATATCAAAGATGAAAGAAAATAAAACTTCCTCAGGGCTTTCCTAGGAAGCTACAAACGCTCCTGATTTTGTGTGAGTTCATACTTTGTCCAGTCATTACTGGTCCCAGATAACCAATGAGAGTTTAAATCATACATTGGGAAATGGATGCCAAGGCCTGAATTTGGCCTGCAAATGTGTTCTGTTTGGCTGGTGCAATGTTACAAAACCTTGAACCAATGTTTATAAAAACAGAGGTTTCACCTAAAAACTCTGTTTCTGGATTTCTTTAGAAATGGTAATAAATGGCTGGAGTAAGTAGGACCTCTCCTGTAAGTACGGAAAAATTCCTTCAATTTCTGTAATCGACATTATTATTTGTAAGATTTTTGAAAATATATTTTATTTCATTGAATTTTAGAGAGAGAAAGGAAGAGAGATAGAGAGATAGAAACATTGATGAGAGAGGAACATCGATCTGCTGCCTCCTGCACACCCCTACTGGGGATCAAGCCTACAACCCAAGCATGTGCCCTGACTGGGAATTGAATCAGCCACCTCTTGGTTCATGTGTTGAAGCTCAACCACTGAGCCACACCAGCCAGGCATGTAAGATTCTTTTTTTATATCCAGTTCTGGACATTCATTTTCATTATTCGCAGGACCCCTTATACTCTCTTGAAATTGTAAACCTTGGCTTAAAACACATGGAGAAAACAAAAGCTCATGACCTACTGGTACTAATCTTATTTCAGATTTTCATTTTTGTTTCTTAGACATGATTTCTAAATATGGAACATTTTATTTCACTTATTTTTCTTCTAGTTCTGTCTAATTAACTGAGCTTCATTTTCCAAGACATTCCCACTTGAACTTTACTATACTTTATAGGGATCAGTTTGGGATGCTGTGTATCTTAGGAAGTGCTGGCGTCTTGTTGAGTGGTTGTGATTCTATATTTATCCAATGCAGAACTTGCAAATAAGAAAAAGGTATTACTTTTCCAATAAGAAAAAAACAATCTGAAAGGAGATTTTATTGTTTTATGCATCAAAGGAAAAGTTGAATGATCTCAATGTCAGAGGGACAGAGTTTTAGTCCCACCTCGGGACCCTTTGAAACTAAAATGGTCAGTACTGCAAGAACAAAGTATCAGCCTCTCCTCAAATAATCTTTCCCCCTCTCTCCAATTCTCTCTCTCTTCTTCTCTCTCATTTTCTCCATCTCTTTTATTTGCTTCTTTCTTCATGAAGGATTCATTCTCTTTTTATAGAATGATTCCCTCCATATGGTTGGAAACCATCCTCACTGTGAGTCCCCTCACAGCTTGTTATATTACTAGTCCATGTGGTTTCAAAGAAAGGGCAATGGCTGGCTGAGCTTAGATAACTGTGAACTTCTAAAACTGACTGCAGCTAGATTGTGAGGTCTTGTGTCATTACACGATGAGGCAAAAGTAGGTTTACAGTTGTTCGTGTGTAAAATAATACAATAATTAACAAATTAGATAAGAATAAACTGTTTCCTGTACTCAAAACTGTAAACCTACTTTTGCCTCACTCTTTATATGTATAAAATTAGTGCATAACTAACATTTAAAAAAGGAGAGGGATCAGGATTGATCTTCAACTATATAGGTTCATGTCATGAAGAACAACTACCAACTAATCCCACTAAACCTTTCTGATGCCCCTTCCAGAGATAGGAAATTAGGATGCACCTTAGGTCTGAAAAACTAATTTTTTTATGCTTATAGGTCTAAATATCAGCTCCATCTAGTGTAGCTTCATTTATCTAGATATTGCTTCAGTTTCTTAAATAATAAAATTATTTTATTAGGGCAATAAAAATAGCAAATGCTGATCACTGGTTATGGGTTGTGAAAGAGCACACTGCTTATAACTATAGATATATATTGAGTCAAGATGATTTATGATTGATCATAAAACTAAATTAAATTGCTACTTATAGGGCACAGTAAAGCAAATCAATGTATGGCTTGACATATCTTGTAATCAAGCAATGCAAATAAATCAGATAATCAACATAAAATCAATATGCAAGTAATAATGAAATATAAGGTAATAAGCAAGAGTCTAAATATGAGTGGTGATGCAAATCATTTAACTATTTCTTTCTTATTACAGATGGCAAATGATTAGAACCATCTAGGGAGATTTCTTTTAAAGTATATATTTCCAGGCTATACCCCTGGAGATTATAATTCAGAGATTTCAGTTAGGATCTGAAAAAATATTTCTATAAACATTGGGAAAATTAGTAGTTGTAACACAGTGCTGTGTTAATCAGCAGTCAAACTCACCAGTGACCATTTAAAATAAAATGCGGTTAATACTGCATAAGGAGAAACTATTATAATCCAGAAGGCTTGTCACATAATCTTTTTAATTATTTTTTTAAAATATATTTTATTGATTTTTTACAGAGAGGAAGGGAGAGAGATAGAGAGTTAGAAACATCGATGAGAGAGAAACATCAATCAGCCGCCTCCTGCACATCCCCTACTGGGGATGTGCCTGCAACCCAGGTACATGCCCTTGACCGGAATCGAACCCGGGACCCTTGCGTCCGCAGGCCGACGCTCTATCCACTGAGCCAAACCGGTTTCGGCAATCTTTATAATTATTGTAATGATTTCACTTAAACAATGTAGTGGCACAAGATTGAAGAAGTCAGAAATATCAGGGATTTACACTTTGGGGACATAACTATAACTTAGTTGGGAGGGATCTTTTGAGACTCATTGTACTGCAAGGGTCAATCCTTCCATTAGAGCAAGGGTCCTCAAACTTTTTAAACAGGGTGCCAGTTCACTGTCCCTCAGACCATTGGAGGGCCGAACTATAGTTTAAAAAAAAAACTAGTCCGCTGCTAAGCAACAGGCAGCGGCAGCAAAAACACCCGGCGGGGCCGGATAAATGTTTTCGCCAGCCACATGTGGCCAGCGGGCCGTAGTTTGAGGACCCCTGCATTAGAGCCTACATTTAAAACAGGCAAGTATAACATTTCAAGCACACACAACAAAGAAATGAAATTAACTTCCACTTTTCTTATCGGAGCCATAAGACTTTAATGAGGTTTCTCAAAATTGCAAAACATGGTTTGCTCTTTCATTTTCACCTAAGAGACCTCCATCCTCATAGAAGCTACTCTGACAGATATTATGTACTTCTAAGATCTCAATTTTAAGTCTTAGACATTTTACATTTCCCAATTGCATATTTAAATCTCAAATTTTCAACTGGAAAACAACAGTAATCACAGTACCTACCTATATAAATTGGCAGTTTCCATTTCAACTGACAACACAAAAATTCATTGTGTGCCCATAGAGCTGGGAATGGCTTGAGGGTCATTTGGATGCAGAAACTCAAATAATGTCATCCACATCAAATTAATTATCTCCTTTTTATTTTTAATTAATCAAAACAAATTTAGACAGTAAAGAAATAACCTAGTTTAAGACATAAAACACTTCAAATATAATTAAAGATCACTATATATAGATCCTTGATCTTTTCCCCTCACCTGACTCTTCCCACCTGCCAGATAATGATCACTAAGTCACTTGGTGTTCATGCTTTTACTATTTGTAAACTTAATTCATAAACAAATACAGAAACACACACATAATTTTTGCATCTCTCAAATCTATAATAATAAAAATGTAGTATGCTAATTAGATTGGACAAAACCATGGTGGGTGGGGGCCAAGGGAGAGGTGGCCACAGCAGCAGGGGCCAAGGCCCTTGCACAAATTTCATGCATCTGGCCTCTAGTGTTTTATAAAGGTCTTAAATATCTTAAGATTCCCCCCAACTAAATATCTATTCTTCTGCAACTTTTGTGCTCAACATATATGTGAGATGTATCCAGGTAAATATATGTAATATTAGTTGATTTACATTAACTAACAACTACATAATATTCTAATTCTATTCTTAGACATTTATGTTGCTTCCAATTTTTTATGACTATAACACAGTTGAAATAAACATTCTTATACATTATCTCCTTTGATAAATATTCAAGAATTTTTATTTAGGATATCTTGTCTTTTTCTTATTAATTGATAAAAATTCTTTATATAAAGATCTATTACAATCTTTAGCTTAATAACAGAAATTATCTTGCCAATTTCTTCTTGAAATTTACAGCTTGTCAAAAATATAACAGATTTATATTTTGTTATCAAATATTTTTTTCTTTTATGAAAATTATTGTGATTTGGGATTATATTTTTAAACATTCTTTCTTAGCCAAAGATCATAAAATAATTCTGCTTCTGATTAAGTGCTGAGAAATTGGCTTTTTTATATTTAGTGACTTAATCCATCTGGCATTGATTTTTAAATATAATATAAAATTGATTTCAAACATGTCTTCCATATGGATAAAACATACTCTGGAAAGAATCGTGTGGCCAGGGAAATAGGATAAAATAATTCCCTCAGCTCCTGGCCACATACTTTACTCTTGGAGTCAAGGATAAATAGCTCTTTGCTCAGAACATGTGAACTAAGAATGGAGAAAATTTGGATCCTACACCTCCACAATGGAAGTAGTTTGATTAAATGATTAAGAGGGAGCAACAAAATATTCTTTTCTTTCTTTCTTTTTTTATTTAAGGTTTTTGTTTACATTGTCCAAACCGACTCAGTTCAAGGAAACAAATTCATAAAATATAGGAATCTTCCTCAGAAATAAAGCATACAGGTATTGCTAGAAGTTTCCTCACGCACTCTTTATTGTCGATTTTGAAGTGGCCAAATGGCAAACAAACAGTAGAAGAATTCCCAGTGTAAAACTTCTGCTAGAAAAAGACCACATTTCCAAGCAGTTGGCTGCCTCCTTCCCACATATCCCCAGCTGAAGCTTCAAAATTAATTACCTCTTCCCATGACAAAGCACTAGTCAACCTTTGTTCAGAGAGAGGCTTATTGTATAAGCAAACTCACACAACAGAGAAAACTCAGGCTAGCTGCCCAGAAAAATTAATCCAATTCTATCGTTATAAAATATCAATAGAAAACTTGTGTTTACCATTCATATGAAAAAAAATTAGCAATAGGAAAGTGAATGATCAAGTCTGAATACTATAACGACAAAAAACAACCAAACAAAAATAACTTGCGCCCTGAAGAAGCAAACATAACTCATGGAGTAGAAGAAAACTAAAAAGCTAATCTCACTGGTATCCTCAGGAACATAAAGCAAGATGCTACCAAAAAATGGAACCATCAGGGAATAAGAAAGCTGCTGTAAATCAAAAGAAAGCGAGGCAGAAGGACAATAAGAGGCAGAGGATAAAACAAAGAAGTTAATACGCAATTAATAGATATGCCAGAGAGAGAGAGAGAGTAGCAAAAAGAGAGTAGAAAATTGTAAAAGTAGAAAATATAAAAATATTTCTCAGCAGTAAAGACACAGATCTTCAAATTGAAATTTTCCAATGAACATGAAAAGAACCAGTTTTACACTCAATCTTGTGCAGTTTCAGAAAACAAAATAAAAACAATTTGAACATTTCTATTGGGATAAAAAAGCAAAGTACATACATGTGGATAAATTGGCATTAAATTTAAAATAAGAACACTGCATGTTATGAAAGTGATGAGGAAAATAAGACTTTTTTTTTGGGGGGGGGGTGCTAGCAGCCTGACTCTGTATCCCTAATGCACATTCCTGTTAGCCTATAATCTAGTCACTGCCCCTTCCTTAATTTTCTGGTCTTGCAAGACCTGTTTACCTAAATACTCCCATTTTACAGAGGCCATAAACCATGAACAATACACAACCCCTGAAGGGGGTTATCAGTCCTGCAGCCAGGGCAGGCTTTTAGGTGTGGTCTGATGGCCCCCATCCCAACACACGGGGCATTTTGCAAAGCCTGTGAAAGGTCCGGAAGACTGATCCTTATTTGGGGTCAAAGAAACCAAAGGGTATAAAGAGAAAGCTCCCTCCATATTGGCTTCCTCAGGATTTGGAGAACTGACCCCCTGAGTCACTGTACTAGTACATGTGAAACATCTGAAAATAAATGGGTTTTTCCTGTATCTCCAGGTACTCCTGTGTATTTTTCGGTCACCTGGTAAATTCTGTAAGAAAAATACTGAGAAAAAATAATTTTACAGTGTAATTCTATTATCAGTACAACTATCAATCAAATATAAGATCACAATAAAGAAATTGCATTATACAGCTTATCTCTCATACCTTTTCTTGGCAAAGGAGAAAGACATGGGATAAGAAAGAATGTGGTAAAAAATAACATCCAAAAGATAACTACATGCCTAGCCTACAAATATATTGGTCTAGATTAGAATAGAAAGTCAGTGAGCTATGAGCAAAAGTATTCTCAAGATGAGGTACAAAACATTCCACTCAACAGATATGCAATGTAGAAATCTGTAAGTTCTTTTCTTTTCTTTTCTTTTCTTTTCTTTTCTTTTTTAAATTCAAGGACATGTTTTATTTATTTATTTTTATTTTTCAGGAGCATAAAATGTGTTCCTTATTATTTGGAAATTATATCAGGTTTCAATTTATTTCATAAACAACAGAGCCTTACCTTCTTATTAAGGACATTCAAATCTTTTCCCAATCTAGCCTGAATCTTCTTTCATAATCTTTTCTACCATTACCCTACACCATCTATTCTATGCTCTAGAAATGGTGGACTCATCAGTAGTCCTTTTGTATTAACACATTTTCAGGTGTATGTTTCTTAAAAACAAAACAAAACAAACAAACAAAAACCATGAAATAAGAATTTAACTTTGCCCGTATTAATCAAACTAAAATATATGGCACAATTTTGATCCATTGATGAAATGTGAGAAAAGATGATCCATTTGAACTTGATGCTTGAAATAGTCTCATTAGAGTTCATAGAGAAGCAGAAAAGAAAATCTTATCATGATGTATCAACTAGCTTTGTAGAAAGCAATGTTTCCATAATCATATGTAAATAATAAATAATATTTACAACTCTATAATAGAAAATAAACAGAAAACAATCTAAAATGTATTATTTTAACAATATACTGATGAAGTTATGGTTTATTGATATTGATCATTGATAAAAGTGTTAGAAAGGATGGGTGCATTAATATCTTCTTCCCACAACAGGATAACAAGAGGAATATCTGAGACTTCCTGGGACAAGAGTACAAACTTATGTGTATTATTTTAAGTATAACTAGTAAACCAATAGACTAAAGATAATAAATCTTAAAAATTTATATTTGGAAAGGAGATGAAGAGATAGATAAAGGTAGATAAAGTTGCTAAGCTCTCTCTTCATCTACCTTAGAAGAGAATAAATACAACATCAAATGTTGATTATTCATAGTTGTCAAAACAATTACTAGACCTGAAAATATCAAAAAATGATTGTTTCAGCTATCAAAGTTGGTTTAATAGAATGCTGCTTTCAGAAATTATTTTTATTAATTTATAATTTTACAATGTGCCTCAATTAGTTGTTTTTTTCTTTGATTTAAAACTTTTTCAAATTACAACGCAACAGAAAATATGTAACAGAGAACACAGATAAATAGGCTATTTAGCCTAAATTCATACATATAGCTACTAACACATGTAATGCAGCTCTGCCTCGGTGATTCAAAGCGAGTAAAGTTGTTGGGGCTGGAAATAGACTAAAGGGCTTTCCTTGGTTGGCAGAGGGTTTCAGCAAGAAAAAAATACTACCTAAGAGGTGGTAATGAGAGTGAAAACTCAGTTATTTCATTCTTTTTATAGCTTTCTGAATAGTGGCTTAATATAGTATTAATAAAATATTTTGGCCCCAAGCAGTATACAAATAAACGCAATATAATATTCAAAAGAACTTTTGTTCATTAAGGAATTAGTACCTTTTAAAAATCCAGATAGAGCCCTAACCGGTTTAGCTCAGTGGATAGAGCATCAGCCTGCGGACTGAAAGGTCCCAGGTTCGATTCCGGTCAAGGGCATGTACCTTGGTTGGGGGCGCATCCCCAGTGGGGGTTGTGCAGGAGGCAGCTGATTGATGTTTCTAACTCCCTGTTCCTCTCCCTTCCTCTTTATAAAAAAGTCAATAAAATATACAGTGGGGCCTTGACTTACGAGTTTAATTTGTTCTGTGATGGAGCTCGTAACTCAAATTACTCGTATGTCAAATCAATTTTCACCATTAAAATTAATTGAAATGCCATTAATCCGTTCCGGACACCCAAAAAACACCACAATTGTTTTGTTAAATGTTTTTAAATAAGAAAAATGTATTTAAAAATAATGAATATTGTATAAAAACACAATACTGAACAATAGAATGTAGTGCAATAAACTTGTTTTATTAAGTTTAATGTACAGCATTTACCTTGGAGATCAAACGACTTAAAGATGCTGATGGAGTTGGAGGAGAAAGGCTGAACTGAATAACTGAATCTTATTTGCTGATTTTTGCCCTTTTC
>NW_005354212.1:674004-690467 GCF_000412655.1 Myotis brandtii | reverse complement strand
TAAATAAATAAATAAATAAATAAATAAATAAAAATCCAGATAGAATGTTGATATTATAATAAGCAAGCCCAATAAAGCATTTTGTTTCCTAAGGCAAATATTTTTCTATAATGCTAAATTTTACCTTAAGGTATTTTACATGAATTTTTGTTTCTTTTTGAAAATTAGAGTATCTTAGTGTTACCTTAATACAAATATCCTAGTTTCTAATTTGTTTGATATATTAAAAATAATAATTATAACAATATTGTGTTTTAATAAGTCATTTTACAAAACTACTAATAAAACTATATGATTTTTATGTAAATGTACATAACTTTATTTAATGATGTCTCTATATAATTTTCCCCACCTTCTACTTCATATTTCTTAAATGTTATTAAAATATATCCTTTTAATAAGATCTAAAAGATTGCATATACTTCTTCCAAACTCATTTTGTTAATTTTAAATCAACTGATTTCCCAAAAACAATATTTATGATATCCTGAGTTATTTATCAAAATTTTAAAGCTTTCACCTCAAAAAGATCAAGTATGCATTGTGAGTTTCTGGTCTATATAGCCAATAATACTATGAAACACTTTGAATTTCTTTCCAGACAGAGGCTATTGATGTCCTTTATGTGTTTTTTATTGTTGTTGTTTTTTAACAAGGATTATGATGCTCCTATAAAGCTTTGAATATTTAGGAAAATTTTTTATATTCTCCACTATATATTTTCCAAGTCATATAAAGCATTTATATTGACCTAGTAGTCAAGACATACTGATTTCAAGAATCAACATAATTTTTCAAGATATTTAAGGTATGCAAATTTATTGATTTTAAGAAATATTTAGTATTTAAATTTTCCAAATTAATAAATCAGACCAATTTGATTAGAATGAAAACCATTTAATGCTATGGCAAATGGTTAAATGAGGCACATTTTTAAATTTAGTTCCATTATGTGCATTAAAACAAATAAAATAAAAAGGTGTACCTAATAGTAGTATCACCATTCTACAAATAGAAACCCATGAAAACCATTTGGTATTCATGTTTAAAATTAGAAAAATAAAAGCCACATACCCAACGATCAAGATATCTTTTGTGATTCAACTAGTTTTAGAAACATTGCTTAAAGAATATATGATAGCAGCAATAGATAAAGCTTTACTTAGGCAAATACAATTGGTGTGACCTACAATTTCTCCAAGATTAGAATAAAACATCATCATTTATAGACATTGTACTTTGGCATCTTTTAAAAACCGTATTTGTGATAGAAACAGCTTATTTATTCACCAGCTCCCCTTTTCTCCCATGCACATAGCTGTACTGGTTTTATTTCTGGACAGATCCAGCCATGGGGTTAACCTCTGGCTGGAGGAATGTAGGTTGGAGTAAGGTCCTCTGCTTGGTCACCTTGCTCCTACAAATCTTCTGGTGTGACCCTAAGCTTTCTTTCACAGTTCTAGCTGGATCAAGAGGACAGGTTGGGAAGTTCTTAGATCCACAGAGGACTGCATAGACCAGAACCCCATCTCATTGCCTCACATTGGATTGTAGCATGGAGGATAAATACAATTATCCTATAGAATAAAAGGTTAATATGCAAATTGTCCCTGTGGGTGGGAGTTCTACCAACCAGAAGTTAGATTTTCGCTGAACACCAGGGGGTGGCACGGAACATGGCGGGCATCAGCGATGGGGCAGGCAGCCAGGGGAAGAGAGGTCCCCCCACCCCCCGGGCTGGCTGCTGCTAGGGACCCTACCCATTCACAGTTTTCATGCACTGGGCCTCTAGTATTATATAAAGCCACTAAAATAGTGCACTTATATAGTAAGCAACTTATCTTTAGTTCACAAAATGTAACAAGCAACAAAATTCAGTCACCAAGTAACAAAAGTCACTGAGTGATGTAGTACAATAAACATATACAGATTAAAAATCAAGAGAACTAGATTCTACCTCTGGAACTGCCATCTCTCATGCAAACAGACATAGTTAGCTTCAGTCAAGAAAAAGGTTGTGAAGCAACTGCGGCGACTCCGAGGTAGAGGCGGGGTCCCCGGGAAAGCGCCTGGACACAGGTCTCACCAATGGCTTTGGGGGCGTGAGCAGGGAGCAGGAGCCGGGCGGCCTCCCCAGGAGGAAAGCCACGCTGGGGACCCCGCCTCCACCTCGGAGTCACTGCAGGTGCTTCGTGACCTTTTTCTTGGCTGCAGCTAACTATGTCTGTTTGCATGAGAGATGGCAGGTCCAGAGGTAGAATCTAGTTCTCTTGATTTTTAATCTGTATATGTTTATTGTACTACATCACTCAGTGACTTTTGTTACTTGGTGACTGAATTTTGTTGCTTGTTACATTTTGTGAACTAAAGATAAGTTGCTTACTATATAAGTGCACTATTTTAGTGGCTTTATATAATACTAGAGGCCCAGTGCATGAAAATTGTGTTTATCTGAGGTGTCACCTCAGATAAACTTCATGGAGGCAACATCACCACTGCTGAATAATACTTAAAACAACAAAACATGAAATTGTTACTTCATTGAACATCTACTAAGTTGATTACAAGGATGGACAGATGTTCACATAATTCCACAGGTAAAAACAAACAAGTAAGCTTAGATACTTACAAATCACATAGCAACCAAGTAGCAGAGGCATTGTGAGACACCAAGTCTCCATGACTACTAGGACACACGGGCACTCTACTTCTCCATGCCTCAGGTCCCTTCCTCATCAGAAAAAGGAGAGTATTAGGCCAGACTCTATAGGCTAAGATGGCACAATTTCTCCATGAGAAATAAATAATAGTTGTCAGGATTCATGGAAGTGTTGGCTGACATACTCATATATGTGCTAAATTATTACAACTGTATTACAGCTCTTACAGAACTGTGTGAAGACGGTGGCCTTCCTCACCAGTTTCCTCCCATCTTTCCTCTCCTTCTCCTTCATCACACACACACACACACACACACACACACACACACACACACACACCATCCTCCATAACCTACAGCAACAATCTACTTGACAAAGTTATTTGAAAAGTGAATTTCCACTACAGGGAAGACAGAATGTTAGGGGATCAGAGGAAGACAAGCTTGTATATGATACAAACTTTATACCCCACCCTAAATCTTATATATTACCTGAAAAGATACTCAAATATCCCTAGTTTTTAATAGGAAGAATATTTTATGGACAGAGTTTGCAAGAAGCCGTTTGGAGTGACCTCTGAAGAACATAGGATTTGTATAATGTAAGACAGGTGGGCAAGAGGAAGAGTGATAATCCAGGCAGAGCAAGCAAAATAAGCTGTTTAGTCATGAGGGTGGAAAGCATGAGAAAAATCTGTTAACTTTGGGTACAATGTAGGACATTTTACTCCATGTGGTCTTCTCATTTACTCTCTCATTTTACAAATATGAGTATCTCTTATGGTCTTCTGGCCTGTCCTCTCCTCTAATATCTACCATTTTACCATCTATATGCCAATAATTTCCACATCTACATGTTCTTTCATTTAATAAACATGTATACTGCACTTAACTAACCTATCTAAGCATTAACTAAATTATCATGCAGTCCTATAAGGCAGTTATACTATTTTAATCTCCATATTATAGTTGATGAACTGAGGTACAGAGAGTTTGAATAGCTTACCAACGGTCATGCAGTTGGGAAATAGCCATTGAATTCAGACACATCTTATATACCTTGAACTATCATATTCAGATACTTATGGTATGGCATAAATTTGGAAAATCACCTAAAAAAGATGTGATTGTTTAAGACTTGGAGAGGATTCAATATCTGATTGTCAATGTATACAGAATTCTGGGGAAAGGACCAGGGTAGAACTCTGGAAATGTCCACTTTTAGAAACAAAAGAAGGAAGCAGAGTCAAGGATAGGATTAGAAACAAAGACAAGGCAAACGAGGGCCTCCACTGCCATATAATTTCGGGGAAAGAGCCAAAACAGGATCATGGTCTCCTGGACCATGATGTGCTAAGAAAACACCACAATGCTTGATGTTCTTGTGACCTGTTTGAGAGCACTACTGAGTAGGTAACAGTAAAGTGGAGACAAAGAAAGTAAATGTATAAGGAAAAGAGTGATGCTATAGACAATGCATTAGAAGATTTGGTTCTGCTGAGAGATTTGGAAATTCCTTCCTTTCTTGCACTCTCTTGCTCTTTATTCTCTTCAGCTAATAAAACAAAAGAGTTTGACCAAACAATTTCTATTTGGCTTTAGGGTCTTATAAGAATATTTACTGCTTAGGGAGAAAGGAGGTAATTTGGAGAATGGTGTGTTTGCTTAAATGAAATTGTTCATTAGTGAGTATGCTGAGGAGTAACCTAGCTTTGCTGACTTCAACAGCTATCATGAGACCCAACTGACAGGGACACATAAAACTGTTCAAAGAAAGCTAAGCAACAATCAAATCCAGTGAAATTTACTCTTTCTTTTCTTTTCTTTCTTTTTTTTTTCTAGGGTGGGAGGATTCTTTTTTTTATTTTTTAAGTTATTTTTCATTTTTATTGAACTTATTGGGGTGACATTGGTTAACAGGATAATATAGGTTTCAAGTGTACAACCCTATGACACAAGATATGTACACTGCACTGTGTGTCCCTACTCTTTATTTTCTAATTTCACCTTTTATGTAGTTATCCCCTTGACTCCTTGAGAGGCTCTGAGGCTAAAATTACTACCAAATGCATTTTTTCTATGTTAGCCCTTAATTTTGGTATTTTTATTCTCTTAAAATCCCAGGATCAGACATATCCATCAAATACTTGGGGAGACCAAATGTGAGTTTCAGCTGTTCACCATCATTTGATGTAATTTTAATGTCAATGTATTCACTTTTAAAATTTCAATAACGCTTGTTCAAACTGAATTAAACAAGATAAATTTGAGTTGTCAGGGCATTCTAAAAGATCATGAAATGAGAGCTAAATACTTACTAGTATTTTTTCCAAATAGCAGTAGAGAAGGAAATATTAGTACTGAGATATTAGGATCCATAAAGAGATGTAATAATCTGTCATCTAAAGTCTCTACCCCAAACTCAAAGGCATTTTAGCATATATGAAGGCCAACCATAGAAACCAATGGATGTTAACAGAGCCCTATATGAAAAAAAAGTTCTCAAAAGCTACTTAATTCAATCTCCAGCTCCCATGCATGTTCTCAAGGTCAGGTATAGTTGTCATCTGTCTTATTTGAAACTTCTGAACATCCTTCCTATGTTTTTAATTTCCTATCCAATTAGTTCTACATCTCAAGGTGAGAGCCTTCTGTCAACTTCTTTTGCAGTTGAGGTACAAGAGTGCAGGTTCTGTAGATGGGCTAGTGTCAGAAACATGCTCCTGAGACTGCTTTTAGGAAGAGAGTGTTGTGAAGAGGGCAGAATTATGTGAAGGATATTCTATTCTCAGAGGCTGCAACATGAGGGTCTGAGCAGAGAATCTCCTGCTCCAAAGGACTGGTGTTAGCCACCTGTGCCAGGGGGAAATGGCTTAGAGTTTCCTCTGTAGAGTCCTGATGTATAACATGGATATAGTTCCTGGCTGCCCAACCAGAGCTTTACTCTTAGTCTTTTTGAAAAATGTGGATCCCTTTTAATGTCCTTTATAAAGTTCCTTTCACCTTACACAAGACAGGTTTTATTTTTTGCAACTAAGAATGTTTACTTTTACGTGCAAAATTCAAAGAGTTAATTTTTTAAAAGATATATCAGTATAATTACAATAAAAACTATATGCTGGTCCTATCCACTGTGCCAATTTTTCCCATGACTATTTTTTATTCTCCAAACATTTCTTGAAATGCACATGACTACTTAGCTCTGCTGTTTTCATTCATTTATGTATTTATTCAACTGTGATGTAGTGCACATCTATAATGCTTATTGAGTGTCTAGATTCAAATGAATAATGATGACTTAAACTCTGTTCTTGATGTCAAGAAACTTCCAAGATTAATGGTAAAAGTAAACTAGGAAACAAATATGTATAATGCAGTGCTACTATACAATCAATGTTATGATGAAAGCTACTAGGTTACTAGGGGACACAGGGAACAGTGCTCCATTTAACACAGGCCTAAGATATGGGAAAGTCAAGAAAGACCAGGGAAAGAAAATTCCAAGTTAAAAAGAAAAGGATGTGTAGAGGTACATAAATGTGGAGGTAGGTGGTTGACAGAGGTCAGGAGCAGCAAAATCAAAGTTTTAATTCTAATAAAAGCATCGCATGCCTGAGGAACAGAGAGACATACAGTAGGACTTGAGATATAACCAAACAGGGCTATAAGAAGAAATGAAGCTAACAGGTAAACAGGGAACAATGCAGAAGAAAGTAGTAGCATTCTCCTAACATATTCCTACCTCTTCTAAAAGTCACCTTCTGCCTAAAAAAAAAGTTTCTTCTTAGCCCTGGCCAGTGTGGCTTAGTTGGTTGAGTGTCCTCCCATGCACCAAGAGGTTGCCAGTTCAATTTACAGTAAGGGCACATCACATGCCCTGGTTGTGGGCTCAATCCCAGGTAGGGGGCATGCAGGAAGCAGCAGATCAATGTTTCGCTGTCATCTCTTTCTCTTTCTCTCATCAATAAAAAAAACACCATATTTTTAAAAAATAGTTTCTTCTTAGGCTCAAGTCAGATGTTATATTTTACTTATATTATGTTATTCTACAAAGATATCAAGTCTCCCCTTCACCTTGTTAATGGAAATCACCCCAGAACTGTGTTCCCAAGGCTGTTTATATACCTTATTCTTGGTAACTTACCTTTTTATAATTTTTACCCTTCCAAAGATCCCTTATGAAATAAGTAAGATCTGGAGCAATCCTGAGTAAAGCTTTAGGGAACTTGGAATCTTTCTTATATTTATTCAATATAATTCAATGTAAAGTCTTTGCTCACTAATACCATGTCAGCACTATGCGAGGTGCTCAGGTTTTAACAATGAAGAAGACAGGTATGACCCCTGCCCACAGAGCTTACAAAGGTACATTTTTATAGTCCACAGCACTCAGTTACATACCAGTACTTAGCCAAATGCTGTGCTCAATTAAGTACATGCCAAACAATTCCTTTTTAAAAATATATATTTCTTTATTGATTTCAGAAAGGAAGGGAGAGGGAGAGAGAGATAGAAACATCAATGATGTGAGAGAATCATTGATCGGCTGCCTCCTGCATGCTCCCTACTGGGGATCAAGTCCACAACCCGGGCATGTGCCCTTGGCTGGAATCGAACCTGGGATCCTTCAATCTGCAGGTCAATGCTCTATCCACTGAGCCAAACTGGCCAGGGCAATGATTCTTTTTGTTGTTGTTGTTATAGCTGCTCTGAACTCAAGAAAAGATGTGTCATATTCTTAATAGACTCAAAAATTGTTTCTTATACAACAGAAAGAGAAGCATTCAAATTCTAGTCATAGCCTAAATAGCTGATGCTTTTATTATTTATCTTTGGCAACTTATTTGAAAACATTTTATTGCATTTTTAAAAAACTAATCATAATAGCTTGTCCTCTATCAAAGTTGATACACGTATATTTATTTAGGTGATTTTCCTGTCCGGAATTGAGTTATAACTTTGAGATCAGTAATACCATGCTAAACAATAAATGGCGAATGGAGCAATACTTCTTTAAACTGTAAACATGCACCTTACTATAGACCAGTGATGCTCAAAGTATGGTCCCCAGAACAGCTGTATCAACATTACCTGGGAACTTACTAGAAATGGAAATCTGGCTTCATCCAAGACTTACTGAATCAGAAATTCTGAAGATAGGTACCAGAAATCAATCTTGTAATAAGCCCTCCTGGTGACTGTCACGCACACTGAAGCTTGAGAATCAAGGTACAAAAACAATTTTTCTTTTTTACCTTAAAGACCATCATAAAAGAATACAAATAGTTATTTAAAAGGGTCCAGTTTCACTAGAGATTAAGTAACTGCACAATAAGCAAACATGTTGTTCTATGGTTTATTAATTAAACTAGCAAAGATTTTTGAAAGTCATATCAGTGTCAGTGAGGGTTCAGAGAACTATACATTGGTGAGACTATAAATTGGTTTATTTTTTTATGGCATATTGATAATAATCAAAAGTCTAGCCCCAGCCTGCTTGGCTCAGTGGATAGAGTGTCAGCCTGGGGACTGAAGGGTCCCAGGTTCGATTCCAGCTAAGGGCACATGTCTGGGTTGCAGGCTCAATCCCCAGTAGGGGGTGTGCAAGAAGCAGCTGATCAATGATTCTCTCCCATCATTGATGTTTCTATATCTCTCTCTCTCTCCTTCTCCCTTCCTCTCTGAAATCAAGAAATAAATATATTTTTTGAAGTTTTTTTTAAAAGCCTTTAAAATAATTGTAACATCTCACCCCAAAATTCCAATTCTAAAGATTCAACATTAGAAAATAAGATCTCCAGCTCTAAAGTTAAGCACAGCTGGGCACAAATACTTATCTTACTTAGTAGCTTATGACCTTTGGGTAAATTCTTTAAACTCACTGAGCTTCAGTCTCTTCTGTGAAGTGGGTTTAATTACAACTACCTTGTTGTAAAAAATATATGGCATGACCCATATAATTAGAGTTGCCAGGTAAAACATAAAACATTCAAGTACATTTGCATTTCAGATAAATAATGACTAATTTTATAGTATTTATGCCTCAGATGATGTGAAATATATACTAAAATTATTCACTATTATATGAAATTCAAATGTAACTGGTATTTTGCACTTTTATTCATTAAATATGGTAATTCTACCTATGATGAGCTAGGTGTTCAATAAATATTATCTATTCCTTTATTGCATTTTTATTTACAAGTTTTATAAAAAAAACTGGTGACAAGCAAATTTGCTGCCTTACATTGAGATTAGCAGGTCTATGAAAGTAAAAAAAAAATTATACATATAAAAACTTCAAAATATGCAGATGAATATGCTGAAATACAATCTTAGGATGTCTCGTATCTAGAAATACTCCTGAGTAATCAAAGACATTCAATAGCATGGCTTTGAATAAACCCAAATTAACCAGAAAATCTGATTTGTTAAAACACTTGAGCATCCCAGTTCTGCTGCACTATAAGAAGATATTTGCTTAAATATGTATCAGAAAATTTATTTGATGATAGAACAAAATAGAGAGTGAAAGTATGAAGTGGCACGGTGGTTACCATTTTCCCCCATTGTCCCTTACTTAAAGATTGTAGCTGTATGCGAATGCTTGAAGAGGAAAACATTGTGACAGGGTCTATCTTCACTATCAAAGTGACTGGGTTGTGACTGGTCATGACTGATTGAGTCATTTTGACTGTCTTAATGATAGATGGAGATACTTCCCGGATCAATTCCGCCTGCCACTGTGATACGTATTGACCTACAGGCAGGTGGAAACAACAGAGCAGTGGTTGAATTCATTGGCTACGTGAAGATCGGGCTGAAGTTGTGATCATGAAAACAGTAAGATCCTTTCCTGGTGGGGATGTCTGAGAAGGAGCATGGAAGAAAAAATATTGGACTTTGGAAGTAAGACAGTATTAGGTAGATGAAGAGAAGAAAAGAGGCAACCCAGGCATGTGGGAGATACTAAGAGGAAGTCAATGAGTAAAGAGAAACAAAATGTTCTTAGAACAAATTAAAAAAAAAAAATCAAAGTAACTTTGGACCTGCTTAAAAGTAGTAAGGAGTATGGCTCTTAGTCTATCACAAGCAGAAGATATTGGGGCTTTGAAAATAGAGGGCTGATAGATACAAATTAGACTTTCAGAAGGCTAACCCTACGAGAACATGAATATGTGCTGATGGACAGAGGGGATGGAGGCAGAGAGATCAGTTAGAACCTCTCTAAAAGTCTTGGTGTTAAAAGGTGAGAGACCAGCTTTATGGAAGCAGAGATAATGGAAATAAAACAGCCTTGATGGAAATTAAGCCATGAGACTCAACTGTTGCAGAAGACCAAAGAAAACCAAGCTTTAAAGAGATGGAGGGACACTTGTTTAATTACGCCAGTGGACTCAAGGAATAACTTTCCAAATCTGAGTACCGAAACATGCAGGGGCCTTCATTTTATATCTCCCTGTGGTCTTTGTCCCACAGATATGAATTATGCTTCCAGTCCTTTTCACAGGCTTTGCAAGGAGGCCCTCAGATGTTGGGGGACTTCGGGCCATATCTGATGGTTTGGCTGATGCCAGCATTAATAACCCTCCCTCCAGGCAGTGCACTGTCCACAGTTTTATGGCCTCTGTAACAGGTTCTGCAAGACCAGTTCTGGGAAGGAGGTAATGACTTAATTATAGGTTATCAAGAATGTATACTGAGCTTGCTGGCATGGATTCCAATTGCTAGCCCCCAAAATATCAGGATTACATTTGAATTAGCCCTTTTTAGCCTTCTCACAACAATCACTAAAACATGGTTTATACTGGAAGTGGTAAAAGGGATGGAGAGGAACCTAGCAAAAGTAAGGGCCAATTTGATAAAAGATCAATAATGCCTTGGTAGGGTATTTAAGTCAAAATGCTGAATTGCATCTTTGAAGAAAATTTATTGATATAAATAAAAACTGGAGAGACTATTGCAGAGAGAAAAAACTGAGACATTGAGAACATATTGGAGAGAAGGGGTAGAAAGCGTGTAAGAAGTACAATTGCTTAACATTTAATCCCTAAAATAAATCCTGCCATAAAAGTAGATGAAGATGGAACACTCAAAATATGGAACCAGGAATTGTAAGACCAAACAGGAGGAGGATTAGAGAGAGAAATATGGAGTGGAGCTTTACATGGGTGTGAATGCTGGTATACTTCAGTAAATGAAAACAGTAATGCTATTATCAGTGCGAGTTTCAAGGCAGGTCATCTGGGTCAGATATCCAGAACACCCATCAGGTCAGAGAACATCCACTAAATGTAATGAGATAAACACAGCTGCATTTCTAGATAGTTCTTAAGAAAGATCATTGTGTGTGACTAGAAGGAACACTTGCCATTTAGATTGGGGAGGAGTGCAGTGAGCACTCAGTAACTTCCTATCCCACCTTTCCAAAGATCATTCAACATAAAACTAACATCCCCTCAACTGTTTTGAGAGAAGAAATTATAGAACTTTTATTTTCAAAGTGGACTTTGCTACCTTAGAGGGTATCTTTTCTGTGCCTATTCCTTATTTTGGGTTCAATGCTGTCCAAATATTTGAGGAATATTATTTCAGGGGGAGCAAATTAGCCTGCCTGAAACACCCATAGGTCAGCCTGGCCCTGAACTGTCTCATTGTGGTAAAGATTAAACATATATGTAGCACTTAGGGCATTAGTGAGCACACCATCCAATAAGTGGTAGCTTTCAGAATTGTTATCCAACTAACTTGGCTATGCAAGGGGTCTTCCTAAAGCATCACTGAGAGAGAAAGTGAAATACAGGTTTAGGAGAGAGCAGGGGAGGCTTTGATGCCAGACCAATGAATGAAGTCAAAGAAAACACAAATGAGGAGATTTTGAAAGACAGGTTTTGATGTTGAAAAACCTCAGTTTTAAGCTCAGCTTACTATTTACAAACTGGGTGATCTTGAGCAAGACAGTTAACTTCCCTGGGTCTGTTTTCAACCTAGCCTATAAAAATAAAATGGCACTTTGTCAACTTATTGCAGTACCCATTGGGAATTAGACAGCAACAGAAGGTGGTAGAAACCAAAATGAAGGATAAAATGGAATGAATAATAAAAAATGAAGCCGATTCTTAAAAACATTTAGAAAGACTGCAAGCAAAATAGCCCCAGAGAGAAATGGGATCAGTGATTGACCTTACATGTTTATTTTCCTCCCTGCCTCTACCTCCCTACCTCCCCTTCCTCCTTGTTTCTTTCTTAATAGGGGAAGAGCTATTGTTTAGAACAGAAAAGGAGTCACCAACACACTTAATAAAATGATAGTAAGTACAAATGCCACTAAAAATAAAACTTGCTGCTGAGAGGCATTATTTCTTCCTTTACATACAAAACACAGCACAGAAGAACAGTCATTCAATTATTAAATACTGAATTTCCCTAATAGTTGGGGTATTCTTTGATTGTCTTAATTTTATTTTGTGTTGCTTATTAACTGATTATAGGTTTCTATCACTAAGCTGCCAAACTCATGTCTCACCCGTTGACTATAAAGACCAGACATGTCTCATGGTGTCTGGAAACAGAATCCCAGATAAACATGACCCAGGGGCTGCAGCTGGGCCTGGAATTTTTCCCAAAGACCCGCTCTTGGAGAGACATGGCTCTCAAGGTTACGGAACAGATGGAGACTGAGATTGTGCAACTCAAAAAAGTTAATCTATCTCAAAACAGCCAATAATAAATGTCGTTTTGCTGCCTGATTACTTTTTCATTCTTGTTTCTGTAATACATGAATTACATAAAATTAGACTTTTATTGTGGTCAAGACAATAGTGATGTTTGGATTTTAAAACCACCAGGAATATTCTCTTCCTTATCCTCATTTCTTCTCCCTCATTACTCTCACTTCTGCATGACACCAATAATTAATAGGAAGGAATTTCAAAGAAAAGCCACTGTTCTGATATTAAAAATAAAAGTTTGAGTTTCATGCATCTGTAAACAAGGAATGGGTGACAATCCCCAAAGATGTAGGCAATTTCCATTTTAATCAAATGGCCTAAACTATTAATGTTTACTCTTAAATTTATAATAAAGGATTAAAGAGTGATATCACTATCTGGGAAAACAGACACTATGGTGCTGGTTGCCTTGAAATTTCATTAATAGATAATATCATGGTTGTTTTGGCCTTTGATCTGTCATATCTTACATTTTTATTTTCATTGATGTTGTAAAGTGATAAAACTAAATGATTTCTATTAAGAGAAAACCAGTATATGTTTTCTATTCATTTTTATTTCAGTTTATATTCCACTTATTTAAAATTGTAAGTTATTTTTCCTATGTCACAGTCAGTTGTAGATTAATTGAATAATGGTTTCACAAAACCAGAGAGCATAAAACTGTTTCTTATCTATCACTTAACGTCTAACAGAGCCACACACGTACCATCTCAAATGGAGAAAACCCTTTTAATGGACTCGAATATACTTTCCTCCTTCATTTTCCCCATCTTATAAATGGGATAAAATTGACCTCATAAAATTAAAAGATTAAGGAAATCATACATAGCACTTAGCACACTGCCTAGCATATAATTGCTGCTCAAAACATTAGCTGCTATTTTCTTATCCCTAAAGAAATTTCATATATGTATGAAATATATATGAATGAAAATGATTAAATAGAAATGAAAGGATTTTAAAGAATGGAAACTAGCATGTATTCGCTATAGAATCATTTATTCCTTACTGCATTTTTTCTTCACCAAATATGTCTTGAGCATGCACCGCCACTCCACTATCTGTTGGCACTAGGAATGAACAGGCTAAGTATGGGCCTTTACATCACGGCCCTTGCATTGTTTTACATCATAACAGCAGACAATTTTCAGCATACTTTTGTAAGCTAGTTGTTCTAATATCTTATATAAGAACTGTTTGGAATGCTACAATATGAGGATGTGAACAGCTCACTGGTATAACAGAAACAATGCTGTGTGCAAATTGCTTTTGTTTTGGTTTGCTTATTTTCGTAAATCACATTTTTAGCTTGTTCATAAAATGAGGAAATGAAATCTTGATTTATCTCAAAAATCAACAGAGTATGAAGGATGCACAAATCATAGTTCAATGCCCATTACCTGTTTCAAATCTGTTTAATAGATAAACTCACAAAATTTGGAACCTGTAAACAAAAAGTTCTTACTTTAAGCACAGCAATTACATAAGCGGAGCGATAACAACAAAATGTTATTCTTCCTTTGTATAAAAACAAACATATGAAATGCCACGTTGGACCAGCAGCCTATTAATAACCACCATGAATTGGTGATAAAGCTTTCTTCTAGTGCTGAGATGGGGAGTGGGGGGCGTGAGAAAAACTAAGAAAGAAATACATGTCACAGAACAATATAAGCACAGTGGAAGATTTGGTAGGCTACTCAAATGAATCAATTTGAGCTCCTGAAATAAAGAATCACTTTGGAAACACAAATGAAACAGAAAGAAAGCCTGAGTAAAAAAAAAAACAAAAAACAAAAAACATTATTCCCTCAAGGCTGTAAAACAAGGGTATTATGCATTCTACCAAAAGCAATGACTATGTCTCCACCATGAAAGAAATCTTATTTTAACCTGTCTAAACAAGAGAAATTGTTTTCCTATTCATATAAATATTTGTTCTGTGTTTTCACAATATGTAATTCAATAGGAAATGGAAGCTTATTACCCATCCTTCTCTTGCAAGGAGGTCTGTGCTTCTTCATTTCTTATTCTGATGACTGTGTCATCGGCAACATCATCAATAAACACATCATTAAGCCAACAAACTTGTAGCTGGAAGGGCAAAACTTGTATTGTTACACATGGATTCTTCAACTGAAAGAGTTTAAAATTGTTCTTATCCCATGAATGTTTCCAGAACTGTGGCAGAAAAAACTGTCATTTATTTAGCAAAGAATTCATAAAACCACAGTCTTTGTGCCAGGCACTGTGCTTTGTGTGAAAACAAATCAAGTTCACAGTCTATTGGTGAAGATGAAGAGGAATAGGTGGGGGGGGGGGGGGGGGGCCGGGGGGGGGGGGCGGGGGCTAGCAATCTGAATCTGGGCCAGTTACCGGTGTCCCAGTGCACATTCTTGTTAGCCTATGATTAAGTCACTGCCCCTTCCTTAGGCAATAGTCTGTTTTCCTGGGTGCTCTCAGTTTGCAGGGACCATGGGCCAGGAATTTTGCAGCGTGGCTGGAGGGGGGTTGCTGGCACCACCCAGGCCAGGCATCTAGATACAATCTAACTTCCCCATTCTAACTGACTCAGGAGGGGCTGTGAAAGCCTGCCGCAAAAGCCTGAAAGTTAGGAAACAAAGAACTTATAAATATATGTAAGGAATAATCTCATTGTATAAGTTGCTCAGGCTTTGGATCTTCGAATTCCCTGAGCCAGCAGCACTGCTTTAAATAAAGGGTTTAGTACTCCTTGTGTATTTTTTGATCCTCAGGTAAATTCTGCAACAAAGATGAGGGTTTTTCCTGAATCTCTGAGTACTCCTTGTGTATTTTCTGATCGCCAGGTAAATTCTGCAATAAAGATGGACAGTAAACAATATAAAATCTTAAATTCTATAATTAAATTTTCCAGGGGAATATCTAACTTCAGAAAACACAGCAGTAGTATTTTAAATGTAAAAGGTTCAAAATCATGATAAAAAGCAGGATTCCCCATATAAAAAAAATTATCTATTGGTGAAATAAAACAGAAAAAAAGAAAAAAGCATTCTATAAGACCTTGGAAAGAAACCAACAAAAAAGATGAAATAGCAAAAATAATTATTGTATGAATTTCTTTGGACTTTTGGTTTTAAAACATTCCTTTAAAATTGCATTAATGCATTATTTTCTTAATTCGGCTTTGAATACTCCATATAGCAGCAGAGTTTTAGTCTCCCCAACAGATTAACATTGTTTTTACAGCTCTTGTACTCCTCACAGGGGCAAGGAAAGCATGAGTAATCGTTGCAACCAGGTCTATTCCTCCTATTTCATATTTGACAAAGAGTTTCTTTAGAGAAATAAAATAGAAATTGAAGTCATTAATAACTTTGCCGAGCATCCCTTGAATGGTGATAGGTTAGCTATAACATGTCTCAGAATAGTACCGTTTGCATCTTTTTCTATCTTTTAATAAAAGACTATTCCTGGGATGCCAATGGGCCACTTTTCCAGCACTGGATCTGAGCATTTTCCAAGAAATGGGAGAAGAAAGTTATAGAGCAAGACATTTATAGAAGACTCTCTATAGCAGTGGTTCTCAACCTTCCTAATGCCGCGACCCTTTAATACAGTTCCTCATGTTGTGGTGACTCCCAATTTCATTGTTACTCATTGAACATAATTAAAGCATAGTGATTAATCACAAAAACAATATGTAATTATATATGTTTTCCGATGGTCTTAGGCGACCCCTGTGAAAGGGTCGTTCGACCCCCAAAGGGGTCGTGACCCACAGGTTGAGAACCGCTGCTCTATAGGATTTCCTCAGTTAGCTCCTCTTTCTGTACAAGCCCTCTTTCATTATAAAGGGATTTGATACAAATTATTAAAAAAAATAAAAAGAATATCCAAAAACAACATATCAGATTTAGAGAAATCTTGCAGATCCTTACAGAAAGGGCGAGGGCTACGCCCAGGGTAAGGGCTACGCCCTCCATCTTACCTTGGCCATGTGCTCTGCAAGGATTCTTCCCGGAAGCCCAAGCCTCTGCCAGCCACACCCAGGACTTCTTAACTAACCAAAATGACAATCAAGGGAAGTC
>NW_005354212.1:658672-673874 GCF_000412655.1 Myotis brandtii | reverse complement strand
CTTCCTGCCACTGTGTCAGCAAGGTGGGGGAGCCGAGCTAGCTCGAATAAAGACTCTTATGCTTTTGCATCGGACCTGGCTGGCTCCCTGGTGTGGTTTCTTGGGGATCCTGAAATCTGGGCATAACACTTACCATTCCTTGGTCCTGGTATATCTAGGTTCTCACAAAAGGTAATTAGTTGAATGAATGATCTATATTCACTAATGCTTCCTTTCTCCAGTTAATTAATTGGTAATGAGCGAAAGCTTTCATCTCCTAAGGTGTAGCTGACTACATATCAGACTGTGGCCAAAGTCAACAAAAGCCAGCTTTTGGCTCTATCTCTTCCGGATTCAGCAAAGAGGTGGAACTTGTTAGGCATATTCTTGCACTCCATTATGCTCTGCTTGGGGCTCTCACCCTCCCTGGGATGTTAGGTACATTCTTATGCTTCATTATGCCCTGCTGGGGGCTCTTGCCCCTCCTGGCGATTTTCCTGTTATTCTCATTGTAGGTTTCATGATTAACGACCTTCTGTTTTCAGTAAACCATCTCACCCAGTACCAGTGACTGCCTACACGTAGCCCCACCTGAACCTGGTTCCACCAGTTACTCTAACTGACCTTTACAAGAGACATAAATATCCCACTGCCCCTCCTCTGCCCTGCTGATGGCGTTTTGGCCTCAGCCCTTCTGTTAGTGAAATAGAAAATTTTAGGGGTGAAATACGCAGATTTAGGGAATTTTTAGAATTGGGGGGGGGGGTCCATGAAAAAACAACAACACAGGGCTACAGAGCTGGGAGAGGGTACATTTCCATAAGACAAGAAAGCAGCAACAGTTACATTTCCATAAGATAAGGGAACTGGGAGTAGCAAAAGGTCTATATTTACAAAATAAAGAAGCAGGAAGAAAGCCCAGAGGGAATAGGAGAACAATGAGAGAGGAGGGCCTCACAGGTCCCATGTGAGGTTTGACCTTTGAGCTCAGGAGTTACTATAGTGACAATTTCAAAGGAGAATAGCAACCAATTACAGGGGATATCACAAGAACTGCAGCCTTTATAAACAGTGGAAACAGGAACTCTGTGGGACTCTTTCCCCCTCCCCACCTGGGAGTCTGTTCTGCTGTGAGAATCTTCCCCTTCCCCATGTGGGAGTCTGTACTTGTTCTTCAATAAATTTCCACCTTTGCTATTGTTGTATTGTACCCCGCGAATCACACAAGGACACCTCAAGAAGTCAAATTAAGGAGTCACATTTATTGCAAATCCAGACTACAAGAGGGCATTTTGCTCTCTCAAATCTTGTGATTAAGTAGCCGCAACACCAGATTTATATAGGCAAAAATCACAAGGTATTGATTACATCTCAGGGTTTGGAATGAGGAACCTGTTTTGCAAAAAAGCAGTTTGTTACAGAAGCGGAATTGAGCAAGTTAGTTAAATTATAGTTTTGGGTCTCCAGATCACTGAATCAACGGAAACACATTACCTGGAGCCACTGAGGAAATTTAGAATAATTGTGCTGTCCTGGTCTTGGGACCACTGAGTCAACCAGAATGCATTATCTGTAGCCACTGAGGCAATTTAGGGTAATTGTGCTGTCCTGGTTCCCAGGTACAGAAGAATGTGCCTTCTAAAACCAGTAAGATCACAATCAATGGGATATTCAAACCACCAACAATGGAGTATTCAATCGATTGGGATAGCATACATAAGTTCAGAAAATCAAAGTAACTTTTCTATTGTTAAACAAAGCAAATAAGTACAGAAGCCAAACAGCAGGGTTACAGTTAAACTACAGTTTCTAACTGAGATAATTGCTACCATACTTCACTATACCATCTTATCTCTGTGGATTCATTCTTCGACTCCAAAGGACAAAGAATCTGGGGGACCATCCTGCCCAGGGGAACATCTTGTGTTCAAGTCCAAAAATCCTGAATCACTAGCAATGTAACAATAAAGTTATAACTCTTTACTCCTTTTGGCTTTGTGCAGTCCTCCTTCAGGGACCCTAACAGAAGTATTTTTCAATCCTTCTTGTCATAGAGACAGACAACTTGAGCAATGGGGAGTGAAGGACAGATGTGGAGAAAAAGATGTCTATAAAAAATGTAAAAAATGTAATTTTGTTCCTTTGTTCCTACATAAGGAAGTCAGCAGAACATTGAAGCCGTGCATTAAAACCTGTTTATAAAATGTATGCCTCCCCGTCACTCTGTTAAAAAAAAATTGAAAAAAATCAAACAACATTTAGAGAGCTTGGAATTACACTTTATTAACTGGGGGGCTTAGAGAAAAATGAATTCAAATTCTAAGCAGAGCTACAAGCAGAACTTCCCTTTTTATGAAAGAGCCAGCCCTATATGCGCTTAGTGGTTATCTCGCTGGTGGCCTTGAAAACAACACAGTTCTATCCAATTAAAAAATACACCTGGCATGGCATGAGAGTATGGGTGTATTTAGTCTCCGGCCTACAAGGTCAGGCAGCTAAGTTTATCTTCCTTATTATTCAAGCAGGCTAGAAAGCAAAGTTATTTATTTATTTATTTATTTTTTGTTTTTGTTTTTTTCCAGAATAAGAGGCTGTCTAAAAAATAGCAGAGAATTTTAAACAGTAGTTTGACAAAATAGGGGTTACCCTTCTCAACTCTATAATTGGGTCATTTCCAATGATGATTTGACTTTGGATGGTGGGCACATAATGCAATATACAGATCATGTATCATAGAACTATACACTTGAAACTTATAACCTTATTAATTAAGGTTGCCCAAGAAGTTTAATTTTTTAAAAAGAAAATAATAATGGAGTCCTTAGGACACAATCTAGGCTAGAAGCAACCTTGTATCTGAGGTTACATCATTCCAAAACAGCCTTCTTCATCTTTCCTCTAGGACACTTGTCCTTCAATCACCAATCTCTCAACCTCCTTCACTTCTTCTCCCACCAGTTCTGCCACGTGCTGCCAACACTCTTCAGACTCTGCCTACAAGTCACAAATTATGACACCACTGTTGCCTCTACCACTATTGTTTCCACTGTCTACCTTTGTGACTACAGAACCAACTTCCGTCACTTCTTTAGTTTCTAGTGCCTTTGTGCCATCCCTCCTCCCTGCTCACCTCCTCTACATCCAACATGCCTCCTTCAACTCTACTACAGCTTTTTCCTCAACTGTGACTTCACTGTCTGTTGGGGGCCAGCCCCAGCAGGTCCAAGGGTTCCCCAAGGTGTGGATGGACGGAGTCGGCGAAGATGGAAGGATACAGAGGCAGCGTTCAGGTGATCATCATGGCCAGGTTCCTCTTAGCCAGGTTCCTCCTTTTATTGTCCTCTTACATTTGTATTTATCCTATTTGATCTTAATCCTATCCATTCTATTCCAAAGGTTAGGGCGTTTCTTATCTCCATTCCAAGGTTACTCTATTGTTCTGTTAAGCTACAAGGAAGTAACTGAAAGAGATCATTCTAAATAAAGATTATGTAGCTTAAGCGTGATTGTTTGTAGTTAAACTGATTAACTACTGGCCTGGCACTTAGTTAAGGGGTTTTACTGATAAAAATCCTCACCTGGGGAAACAACCTTTCTCGGGGAGGTGGTCCTGTTTAAAACACATAGCGTTAAGAGGGGGAGCAAACATATTAAGAACAGTATGCCATATACGCCAGGTCCCTTGAAACATCCCTGCAGCGACTGCGTCAAGCAGCAAGGGTGGATCGGCTTCCAGCAACTGTCATGTTGGTGAAAATCAACAGAACTGCCCAAAATGTGCAACTAAGAAAAACAACTCCTCAAAATTTTTCTGTACCCAGGTCACACATTCACAAAATTCTAATTTTAAAACTGGAGAAATTATGTAAAAAGTATTTGATAGTAGAAAATCTTAACTGAATAACTAAAAGTTCTTCCAAATATTCAAAATTAAATTATCTTTACTAATTTTACTTTCCTATTTGTTTATAACAACAACAGAATAGAACGTGGTTACCATAACGTTTTTTTAAACCAAAAAATGAATAATTTCCTGGACCTAAAAAAACACCATGATGATTTACTGACTGCCTACCTTGCACAGAACAGGATACTTATTATGGTGAGAAATAATTAGGTCTTGGCATATAAAATTCTTAGAAACAAGAGAAGACAAATGCATTTAAAACACCATACAGGCAAATATTAATACATCGATGCCCCTTTTATGTACGGATCGTATCTTTACATAGCACTCAAAATCACAATACATTAGCAGAACTCTGGCAGGATTGACTTAGATTTGTTTTAAATGCCAACGGTATACACAACACAGGGATCCCACATTGCCTTAAGGCAGTTTCAAACTCCTCCCCAAATTTGTTTTAACAGATGTAAATAGTGTGGATAGGCTTTATATATTCTGTAATCCTCTACCAGATTTAAAAAACTCCCATTCCTCCACCCATATTGCCCTGTGAATAATAATGAGGACCTCCTTTTTGAATACTATCCTAGTAGTATCTACTTCGCATTCAGTTCAGATTGAATTTTTCTACCAAGTTCCTTTCAGTGACCTTTTGCCTATTTTCCTTCTTTATTATAATGGGGTCAAGGAATCCAGTTTTGACCTTCTGTTTCTACTACTTTCTAGACAATGTCAAATTTAATTGACATACTTTTCTTCCTTGACTTCATTGGTTATACAACTAAACAGTTAAAATTTTACACTAAGAGTTTCTCCTGGCATCTCACTCCTTTGGTTTACAAATCACATTATCATTCTATAATTTTTTCTTATAAATGAATAGACATATAATTGTTTCTTTAAGCAATTTAGAATGAGTTCTTGGATAATTTTTGAAAATTTATTTTTCATTTCTATTAATCAGCCATCAAAGTTAACCCATCTGATAGTTCAAATTTGTCTCCAAAAGGTGAAGGGTTAGAACAATTATAATTTATAATTTTCATCACTGAGATCTGCAATTTCTGTCTGCAACACAACTAGATATCATTGCTTAATCATCTCAATGCTTTTAGGAAATGGATATTATCTCTATAGTTACATGATTTAAAACTGAAGAAACTTTTTTAAAAAAATAAACCTGAGAGTAGCCTAGTTTGAGGAAGATTCAAATCACTGTCAGGAAAAACATTTTAATATGGGAATTTGGTGGTATAAAGCAATCCAGTTGTCAGTGTATAGCACTGATTAATATTGATTGTTCCTTAAATTACCTTAGAACATAATAAAAATCATACATATTTTAGGACCGAGAAATATTTTCAATGCCAAAGTTCAACATTATCTTTTAAAAGTGCTCTTGAGGTTACTTGGCTGGCATGGCTCAGTGGTTGAGCATTGAACTATGACCCAGGAGGTCATGGTTCAATTCCACATCAGGCATATGTAGATTGGGGGCAGGATCCCAGTGTGGAGAGAGCAGGAGGCAGCTGACCAATGATTCTCTCTCATCATTTATGTTTCTATCTCTCTCTCCCTTTGTTCCTCTCTGAAATCAATAAAAATATATTTTTAAAAAATAAAAGTTCTCATGAGCTTGATTGCCAAGGTAGAAATCCATGTATTTATAAGGCTGTCAGACTAAAATATCAACCATGAGAACTCTCTAACTTTAACATATTTAGAATTTGGCATTGAAAAACTTTTATGTGAGTATTTATACTAAAAATTCATGACTTTTCATTAAATCTTAAGAAAATAATATAAGTGAATAAAATACTTAATTGTAATCATATTTCTCTTATATAATAAATCAGTGTACCTGTCCTTTCCACTTGAATTTTATATTTACTAAGAGTCAGTTATCTTTGTTTTCAGACTTAGAATGTATCAGAATTACTTGGAGATCTTGTTACTATTGTGCCTCACCAGTGCCTCTACTTCAGTACATCTGAGATTAGGTCTTTTAAAAAAGTTCCCAGATGACATTAATGCTGCTGGTCTAGGGGCCACACTTGTAGAACCACAGACTTACAGATCTATAACAGTGCTTCTAAAACTTTAATTTACAGAAATCGTTTGGGGATCTTGGGAAAATGCTCATTATGATTCAGTAGGTCTCCGGGGGAGCTGGCCATTCTGCATTTGTAACTTAACTCCCAGGTTATGTTGCTTTTCCTGACCCAAAGTCTGTACACTTAGAGTAGAAGGGTCCACATAGGAATCACCTGGGAGCTGTTTGAAACTCAATTGAACAAACATATTGATTGCTTGCTACATATCACTATAAAAGTTTCTAGTGCCAAAATATGAATTATACCCCATCTTAAACTCAATAAAGCTTAGAATGTAAATTTGAAAATTAAACAAACACATATAATAAGTACAATGATAAAAGCATAATAAAAGCATATTTGAAACAAAAATAATGACCTAGTTAGCTCTAACTCAAAGGGAATAATGTTTGGGAACAGCACAGAGGGACAGGTCTTTTTTTTGAAGAAATGAAAATATGATTTACTTTACCTTCAAGGCTCAGAGTGAAGCATAGTAACCTCCATTTGGGGTAAAAACTGCTGTTTACAATTTTAACCCTGCTATTCTGTCTTCTGTAAATGTTTGCTTGCTTAAATAATAGGGGAAAAAATAAGACTACTCCCATTCCAGAGAGGCCATAAACTATGTCCCAGACAGAGTTGTCAGTGCTGGCGCCAGGCCAGGCCTTGAGATGTGGTCTCACGGCCCTGTCCCAGCACACAGGACTTTTTCACAGAAGGTCCGGAAGTCTCGTTTCAAATTTGGGAGACAAAGAGCTGAAAAACGTATAAATAGGAAAGACTTCCACCATGTTGGGCCCCAGAATTTGAGAAGCAATATTTCCTCTGGGCCCGCTAGCACTAGCGAAATGAAAAAGACTCCAAATAAATTTGGCTTAATGATTAAGGCATCTTCTGATTTATAATATAACAAGAGATATTAAACCTAAGATGCAATATAAGCATTTTGAACTTATTTAAATAAACACAAACACTAGAAGAGGCAAGAAAAAAAAGCACTACTTTAAATGGACCAAGCAAACAACCATTTGACTTTTAAAGGATCTAAACCAGTGGTCCTCAACCTTGATTGCACATTAGAATCACCTGGGAATCTTCTTAAAATCTTGATTTCTGGGCCTCATCCTCTGGAAATTCTGTTTCTTTGTTATGGGGTGGGGCCACAACATTAGTAACAACGAAACAATTTCCGGAGGATGAGGCCCAGAAACCAGGATTTTAAGAAGATTCCCAGGTGATTCTAATGTGCAGCCAAGGTTGAGAACCACTGACTAAGCTAACCAAATAAACAGAATGTTTAGTCCCAATTTAGAAGTAAAATAATCCCACAGGATTTCAGGTAAGGTAAATAATTGTTCACAAAATTACTCAGATACCTAAGGATTTAAGTTAATGCAAATATCTCTTGGGCCAAAGCAAACAAAAACATAACCACCTCTCACAGGTCCCAGGAGGAGAAGTCCCACTTAAGTACCTGGACCAAATTTAAAACCTTACTCATGCTTTGATTGGCCAGAAATCCCACACCTCCAAACCGGGCATTGTCAGCCTCAGTGTAACTCAAGTTCTCGTGGAAAGTTCTATAAAGTATTTTCTTCTGATGTAATGAAAACAGTAAGCTTCCCAAGTTTTTAGCAACCATTTTTTTTTGGGGGGGAGGGGGACAATAAAACAAAATTTGTAGAAAATTAAAACAAAACTGTGCTTTCTTCCTAAACAGAGAAACAAATTAAAACTTAAAACATTCTTGTAAACTATTTAAGGATAACACACCACACACACACACACACACACACACACATACTGGCTTCTGATAGAATTTCATGTCATTTTCACAGTATGAAAGTGAAGAGAATGAAGATGCCACTGTGTAAGAGGGATTTTTCTTGTTTTGGAGGAGGAAATGAAGATAGGGCTTTACTAGCCCTAAAATATTATTTGATAAGAGAAATTACCTGTAACTCATGGCAGGTGAGAAATGGCCAGAGCTGAAGCTAAGGCACTTCTAAACACACATTGGCTTCTTCCCCTCCTCACTTCTCTAGGTTTAACCTCAATCCCAGATTGATTCTGTAGAGAGAATCAAGAGACAATCAGAGCCCTAACTGGTTTGGCTCAGTGGACAGAGCATCGGCCTGTGGACTCAAGGGTCCCTGGTTCGATTCTGGTCAAGGGAAAGTACCTTAGATGTAGGCACATACCAAGTAGGGAGTGTGCAGGAGGCAGCTGATCGATGTTTCTCTCTCGTCGATGTTTCTAACTCTCTATCCCTCTCCCTTCCTCTCTGTAAAAAATCAATAAATATATTTAAAAAAAAGAGACAATCAGAAAAGATTTGTAGCAATACGGAAAAAAAAGCAAAAAGTGTGGAGAGTTCAGGAGTTTTGAATTTACAGTCAAGACCATGGTTCCCACAAAAAGGAAGCATACCTGCCCTCTGCTACATCTTTGAGGATGTGGCAGTCAATTAGCATATTCCCTCCTTATTAGCTGTGGGTGCCTCCATCTTTGAGGGTGTGACAGTCAATTAGCATATTCCCTCCTTATTAGCTGTGGGTGCCTCCATCTTTGAGGGTGTGACAGTCAATTAGCATATTCCCTCCTTATTAGCTGTGGGTGCCTCCATCTTTGAGGGTGTGACAGTCAATTAGCATATTCCCTCCTTATTAGCTGTGGGTGCCTCCATCTTTGAGGGTGTGACAGTCAATTAGCATATTCCCTCCTTATTAGCTGTGGGTGCCTCCATCTTTGAGGGTGTGACAGTCAATTAGCATATTCCCTCCTTATTAGCTGTGGGTGCCTCCATCTTTGAGGGTGTGACAGTCAATTAGCATATTCCCTCCTTATTAGCTGTGGGTGCCTCCATCTTTGAGGGTGTGACAGTCAATTAGCATATTCCCTCCTTATTAGCTGTGGGTGCCTCCATCTTTGAGGGTGTGACAGTCAATTAGCATATTCCCTCCTTATTAGCTGTGGGTGCCTCCATCTTTGAGGGTGTGACAGTCAATTAGCATATTCCCTCCTTATTAGCTGTGGGTGCCTCCATCTTTGAGGGTGTGACAGTCAATTAGCATATTCCCTCCTTATTAGCTGTGGGTGCCTCCATCTTTGAGGGTGTGACAGTCAATTAGCATATTCCCTCCTTATTAGCTGTGGGTGCCTCCATCTTTGAGGGTGTGACAGTCAATTAGCATATTCCCTCCTTATTAGCTGTGGGTGCCTCCATCTTTGAGGGTGTGACAGTCAATTAGCATATTCCCTCCTTATTAGCTGTGGGTGCCTCCATCTTTGAGGGTGTGACAGTCAATTAGCATATTCCCTCCTTATTAGCTGTGGGTGCCTCCATCTTTGAGGGTGTAGTCGTCAATTAGCATATTCCCTCCTTATTGGCTGTGGGCACCATCTTTTCAGCCTGCTGCTCAGTCGTTTGGTCATTCCTCACCCCCCCTGCCTCAGTCGTTTGGTCATTCCTCACTAACCCCCCTGCCAGCCTGGTTGCCCCACGCAGCCTGTTCGGTCGTCCGTTCGGTTGTGGTGGTTGCTTAGGCTTTTATATATATAGATTATTAATAATGAACTACAACATTCACTAATGACTGATTACTTTAATCATGTTGCATTCATTTCCTTTATGTGCACACCACACAGGTGCACCATTTCTCTCCACTAATACTAGCAGCAAATATTATAGCAGCCAATTGCTATATCATTAATCTTGTACCTTGTTTGGTGGTATGAGCAACAGGAAATATCTTGCTTTTGGAGAGCAAAAAATAGGTTTATTTGTGTTATGCTTATTAATTTGTGAAGTTATTCAGTGCCTGGTAAGTTAATGTTCAAGAAAAAATATTAATTTTTATTAAAATGATTACTCATTTAGTTCAGCCCTTTGTATTCAGCATGTCTCTATCGAAATAAACCTACGTTTCTATGAAAATTGAAGCTTTTGTTTTTTTGCAGCCCACATAAACTTAAACCTTTTTTTTGGCCCATGTAAGCCTTTGAGTTTGACATGCTTGAGTTAGAGTGTTCTCTGGATACCCCAAGGTTTGGGGTTTCTTCCCTGGTCAGGGCATATACAAGAATCAATCAATCTATAATAATAAAAGCGTAATATGCAAATTGATTGAACGACTAAACAGCAGAACAACCATCTGGACGACCTTCCGGACGACCGACCTTCTTCTATGACACACACTGGCGCCAGCCAAGGCAGGTGCAATGCAATTGGTCAGGAGGCCCTGCCATCGCCCCACGATCACCCTGCAGAGGGAGGCCCAGGCCACCCTCTGCAGGTCAATCGATGGGGGTCTCCGTGATCGATCGCCCCAAAGAGGGAGGCCTAGGCTACCTGGCCAGTGGTGCTGTGGTGGGTGAGTGGGGCTGGCCAGCGATCGCCCCACAGAGGGAGGCCCAGGCCAGCCAAGTGATCGCATCCCATGCCTGTCGCCCACAGAGGGAGGCGACCAATGGTGGGGGGGTGGGGCAGCACCACACAGATGGCAAGCAGTGGCAGCTGTCGGGGCAGGCCCAGCTGCCAGCAGCCAGGGGAAGGAAAGCCCTGGTAGGCCCTGATTGCCAGCCAGGCCTAGGGACCCTACCTGAGGGGTCCCGGATTGTGAGAGGGCGCAGGCCAGGCTGAGGGACAGACCACTCTGTAAGAATTTCGTGCACCAGGCCACTAGTGAATGTATAAATAAGTGGAACAACAAATCAATGTTTCTCTCTCTCTCTCTCTCAAATCAATAAATAATTTTTTTAATAAGGTGCTTTTTTAGAATGATGCAAAAAGTTTTAAGAGAAGGCATTCTGTTTTGTTTCGAAATACATTTTTCTATAGTGTGACACATCATAGTTAAAACCCATGAATAAAATACAGAAAATGAATACAAATATTTTCTTAGGACTGCTCTTTATAGATTTTAAAGTGATGTTACTATATTTAAACATATGCTTGTAAGTTCACTGACTTACAGTATATTGGATGTGTCAGAATACAGAGTTTTAAAAACTAGGAAAAATGTTCAGATAAACTCAATTCTTAGTCATGAACAAAAATGTCACTCTTTTTGCAGCTACATTGTAATACATCCTTCAAGGTGTAAGGAGTGTGCTAAATCAATAATAAATCCCAGGGTCCTTCTGCTGAGATATTCAAAATATTAACTCTAATGGGAGTCATATCAGGGAAAAAAAAGTTAGACATAAGCTATGGCTGAGCTGTTCACACAGAGCAGGAAAGAATTATTGCTCAAAATCTAAACGTATCTTGTGTCTTTAAATAAGAACACAAAAGCTTGTATTTGTCATCATAATTTTAACAAACAATGTAGCCATTTTTCAGAACTGAAAGCATTGATATGAAGGTAGATAATCTTGAAGAAATTATTTTCTCTTGTTTAGTAATTACCATTAATGAAAGAAAGATTTCTTAAATACTAATAAATTAGTACTGAATTGACTGACCATGCATCCAAATTGCTGCATTATTCACACTGAAATTACTCCAAAGATTAGCTGCAAATTGCCCTCTAAATTGAATTTATGGTTTCATTTTTCATAACTACTGTGCTGTGACAGATGAGAGGAATGGAGAAGAAAATGACAGCGATGGAGCCAATTTCTTAGTGCTCTATCTTCAAGATGGAGCCAAACTATCTCTATAATTTATTTTAGCAAGCAAAAAACCTGGCAGGCCAAGATCCAGGAGATTCTATTCCATGTCCCACTCAGGAAAAGGAAAAGGTCAACATTGTACTTTTGTCAAGTGGAAGCTAATCAAGTCGGCATCCACAGAGGAGAAAGTTCACATATATAATGCAATTATTTTGTGCTACATTCTTTGATTTAATCTTCACAACAGCACTGTGGGATAGGTAGTTGCAGCCTCATGTTAGAGAAAAGAAAAACGAGGCGCTGAGAAGCTAGGCAAACTGCCCAAGTCTGGGTTTTGCTGAGGCCTCGGATCTCATGCCATGTTACTTCCCAGAAAGGGCTACTGCTTGGATCCCACTACCAATTCAGACATATTAATTTTCACATCTGGCAAACCACTTGTGTTTTGTTTTTGCACCAAAAAATGAATATATAAATAAAAATTACTACAGTCCAAGTTAGACGGGGGAAATAAAAATCGATTCTACAAACTGGGCATCATGAACACATCTAAATCTTTTGTACATCTGTTTTCAGGCTACTATTGAAAAGCTGAAACAAAATAAAAGCTGCCAGATCAGAAAGACAATAAAGGCCTTCCTCTTTATGTGAGGCACATAACTCGTTGCAATACAGAGAGGGGAAGACAATTTTGTTAGCCTTTAAATTGGGTTTGTATCATCCAGGCCTCTTGGGTTAGAAATGATTGAAAACAAATATTGGGTTGGAGTTAGTGACAAATGCAGTCGATGCCTTCAGGTTTATAAGACACCAGTATGTGAACATATGCTCTGTTTGTGAGACAAATGATTAGGCGGCCTCCTACAGCTTTCTGTTTCTAAAGGTTTAGGTGTCACCATTTTTCTTCTGTAATGGCCTCTGGTATCCTGTCTTTTATCAAACTAGCTCTCACCTTAACAGACAGATACCCAGGCATTAATGGCATTTCTAAAACATGCAGAAGAAAATTAAGTTATTTTTATTTATAAATAAGGGTTTTCACATTTTTTTTACATAAGACTGTTAATAAATGTAAATGTTCCTTTAAGAGGACAGGAATAAAACTTTTACCAGTGGAGGAGAAATTGCAACACCCTGGGTCTCTAGATAAATCTCTTTGTGTCATTTAACCTTTTAATCCAATCACTTTATTATTGACTGTATGATCTTTTCTTAGTGCATATAATTTAGGTTTTGTTCTTTTCTGAAGATAATTTTTAATATTTTATCTTATACAAGTATGGCACAAGTTTTCAATTACATATACGTACTTGTATGCTGCTGGTACCAGGTATTGCCTTTATCTCACCAAACTGGTCCATTATTTTTTCCCTTTGTTTGATGATTTTAAGTTAAACTAAAGTGTTGACATTTGAATTTAAACTTAAACACTATTCTTAGTTGACAATAAATGTGAAAACAAGCTTTACTCAGACATTTCATGCAAATGGACAACATAATACTAACTCTGAATGTCTACAGTTCAATTCTATTCATTTTGCATTTTGCCATGATATAGAAAAGACAAGCCAAGATCCATGGTGCACAAGGCACTTTAGTGAAGCAAGCCCAAATGTCCCACTAGTTGTGTTACAAGTTCCTTAATATCTCTGAGCTTCTTCACTAAGAATGGGGTTAATAATGCCTACTTGTAGCCCTGTTGTGAGGCCAATAGGAGAGAAGAAACTCAACTCCCTGGATCTTATTCATTAGATGTGTTCTCAAGCCTTCACATTATTTCTGAAGCACTGTTGGGCAAAGGGAAAAGGAGTCCAATGAAGAAAGAGCAAAGCAACATTAAGCCCAAATCAATGGTTTAGATTTGGGTATTCAGGATGACTTTAAATGTATACTATGTAAATATACATGATAGAAAAAACAACAACAGGGGAATATTCATAACACCTGAACGGTAGTAACCTTGATGTGGGGAGCCGATATAGGGTTAAGCCTCGAACTGACCTGTTAGCAAAATCACAAACAAGTCTTCTTCCGAGTCTTAAACAACCCAATCCGAGAGGTGGCTGCTCATTTACACGTGCTGTCATTTAAAAAATAAAAATGGGGGAATTTGCCGGAAGCCAGTCCACCCTTGCTGCTTGACACAGTCTCTGCAGGGAAGAAACATCTACACAGCTTATGTTTCAAGGGACCTGGTGTATATGGCATATGTTTGCTCCCCCTCTTAGCGCTATGTGTTTTTAACAGGACCACCTCCCTGAGAAAGGTTGTTTCCCCAGGTGAGGATTTCTCAATAAATTTGGGACTTGTTGGGCCCACATCCTCAGGGGTCTGCCCACCAGGGAAAGCACCAAAGCCTATACCCCTGGAGACTCACTGACACAGGGCAGTCCCAGGGAAGGCAAGCATCGAGGCTGGGAGGACATAACCTTTACTGGGTAGGATAATCTCCTTCAGTCAGTTGCTTGTAGCTTATCAGTAGAGCAGTGACCTTGGAATAGCCCTTATAATGGAGCACAGAGATTAACCTAGACAGGATTAAACTCAACAGAACTAGATTAACAAACGCCCTAACCTTTGGAATAGAATGGATAGGATTAAAATCAACTGGTATAAATACAGATGTAACAGGACAATAAAGACAGAACCTGGCTAGAGAACCTCACTATGATGATCAACTGAACACTGTCTCCGTGTAATTCCTTCTTTGCCGACTCGGTCCACACCTATGGGAACCCCTGGGCTTTTATTTTCTGTTACATATCTCTGGAATGTTTAAGATTCATTAGAATAAGTTTAAATTACTTTTGTGATAAGAAATTATAAGTATAAAAAGTAAAAAGTGGGAGCATCACGTGTCAGCCACCGTGCAGCGGGCCGGGTTCTGGGCGGAGGGCCAAGATCGAACAGTTCCCTCCAAAGAGTGAGCGGAGGTGGCAGGAGGTCTACATGGGGGCTGCCCGCCTGCTGGCATTGGTCCTCCCTAACTCCACAGGGTCCTGGTCCACAATGAACCCCAATATGAAGCAGAAACAGGAAGGCACCCATGGGCGCGTGCAGAGCAGTCCTGTCCTGAGGAGGACCCTGAAGATGATCCAGCCGTCCACAGCTGGGCCCCTCGTGGGCAGAGAGAAGGAGCTGGTTAAAGGCTCGTTCAAACCGAAGCATCTCAGTGATCAGTCGGCCTCTAAGACTTCCGGATCTGGAGTCCCTGCTGTCCTGGAGCACAGTGAGAGCCAGGAGCTCCGAGGAGTTACCCAGGAAGCACTGGATCTCATGGCTGCAGAAAACCCGTCCTCTCAGTATTGGAAGGAAGTGGCGGAGCAGCGGCGGAAGGCGCTCTCTGAAGCGCTGAAGGAAAACGAGAAGCTCTACAGAGAGATCGAGCAGAAGGCAAGTGAGATCGCCCGCCCGCAGAGGGAGAACCAGGAGCTGGGGGAGGTGGCGAATCGCCGGACAGCGAGGGATCTGATTCTAAGGAGGAGGCGGGCGAGGATCCGGAGGCGGAAGGCCTGGTGCAGGCATGAGTGCCAGCAGTGTCTTCCTCCACGGATGCCCGGCCCGGCGTGTGAGCTGTGCGTGTGAGCTGTGCGCAGAAAAAAAA
>NW_005354212.1:656065-658662 GCF_000412655.1 Myotis brandtii | reverse complement strand
TGGGGCAGAAAATAAAAAAAAAAAAAAAGACAACAGCCAACCCAACAATAGCTGTCCAGTGAGCATGAATCAAAATCATACTTTTTTTGGTCATATTGGCAAGAAGAAATAATACATTCTTTGGTGTGCCACAGAATTTTAGTAATTAGTTTATGTGTGCCATGAGATGAAAAAGGTTGAAAATTGCTGACTTAGATTATTAAATCAGTGAGACCCTAAAGTGTTTCCTGGCACTCAGAAAAACTCAAAAGCAGTGCCAGTGCTCAAGTGAGAAATTGCAGAGAGTACGATGGGGTTTCTGGATTGCCACAGAAGTTGGTATTCATAGCTATCCTGTTTCTGACACACCTCTTTGAGCATGGAGCGAGGAATCGGGTTTGGCTCTGCCTTGCATCCTGGGAGCTGACAGTGGGTGGAAGTAAACTGACATGGTCTCAGGGAAGGCAATCTGGAAAGCAAAAGAAGTTCAATGGGGCAGAGGGCACAAATGAGATTCTAAATGTAGTGTCAGGAGCAATGAACAGGAGCAGTAGGGTGGAGCCTGTGGCTTAACCTAAGGACAAATCTAATTCTTATAACTTTCTTCTGCAGTGTATGCTATTATTACTCTGTATTTTAGTGATACCTTGTTGTATACTCCATAATGTGAACATAATTGACCAATGCTTATATCCATGTGAGAAAAAATTACCACTATTGTTGCTTGCATCGCATGCCTCCCTTTTATGTATAATACTAGAGGCCTGGTGCACTATATTCATGCACTGGGGGGTGGGGAGGTCCTTCAGCCCGTCCTGCAGGTAGACATCCCCCAAGCAGTCCTTAGTGCTGCCTTGGAGACGGGAGAGGCTCCCGCCACCACCACTGCACTCACCAGCTGGCTTCTGGCTGAGCTGAGCTCCCCCTGCGGGAATGCATGGACCACCAGGGGGCAGCTTCTGTGTTGAGAGTCTTCCCCCTGGTGGCCAGTGTGCATCATAGCGACCGGTTGTTTCTCTGTTCGGTCAATTTGCATATTAGGGTTTTATTATATAGGATCTTTCTTACTGAGATATATTTTATTAGTTTTTACTATAAAGTCTGTGGGCCATTTTTCTTTGAAAATGTTTTTTACTTTATCCTTGTTTTAATATACACTGAGTGGCTAAATTATTATGACCATCTGACGTTTGTAGGCAAATTAGCTATAATTTCACGCTGAAGTTGCTAGAGGGCCAGACCATTATAAATAGGGAAGCAGGTTGTTTACCACGACAGTTACCCAAGCATAGGGAGACAAGGATTCAACAGCTGAGCATTGGAAAAAAGTTCATGTGGTCTGATGAATCACGTTTCCAGTTGCATCATGCAGATGGCAGAGTGAGAATTTGGTGGAAACAGCATAAAAGCATGTACCCCACATGCATGAGTACAACCCTTCAAGCTGGTAGGGGAAGTGCTATGGTTTGGGGCATGTTTTCCTGGCATGATTTGGGCCCTTCAATTCATGTGGAACAACGTCTGAATAGCACAACATACCTAAGTGTCATTGCTGATCAAGTTCATCCTATCATGTTGATGGCATATCCCAATGGAGATGGCTTCTTCCAACAAGACAATGCGCCATGCCACGGTGCTCGTATTGTGCAGGAGTGGTTTCAAGAACATGAGGGAGACTTTACCTCGCTTAGGTGGCCCCCACAATCACCAGACCTCAAGCCAATTGAGCATTTGTGGGACTGAGTTAAAAGAGCCATCAGGCAGCTGGTTCCACAACCATCAAATCTCACAGAACTGGACAGTGCTAATCATCAGGCATGGTGTCAGATTCCTCGCATCACCTTTCAACATCTCGTGGGGTCAATGCCAAGAAGAATTGCCGCAGTATTGAAGGCAAAAGGTGGCCCAACCAAGTACTGATGGGGTGGTCATAATAATCTGGCTGCAAATGTATATACACACAAAAAAAGTCCATATACACAAATATATGGACTAATGGGCTATTTTGTTGGATTATGACTATATTGAGAAATGCACATTAAAGTCATATATATATATATATATATACACACACATATATATGTATATATATATATGTGTGTGTGTGTGTATAGATAGCTGGATAGATGATAGATATATGATAGATGATAGATGATAGATAGATAATTTGTGTTTTTGAATTTTACATAGATGGAATTATGCATGTAGTCTTTTGTTTGGGCTTCTTTTATCCACATTATGATTATAACATTGATTCATGTTTATAGTTTCTTTTTGTTTGCTTGTTTTGTTATTTATTTTAATTACTAGAGGCCCGGTGCACAAAAATTTGTGCACTCGAGGGGGGGGGTCCCTCAGCCCGGCCTGTGCCCTCTCACAGTCTGGGACCCCTCAGGAGATAACGACCTGCTGGCTTAGGCCTGCTCCTGGCAGGCCCAATCCCTAGGTGCAGCCCCTGGTCGGGCTCAGAGCAGGGCTGATTGGGGAGTTGGGGCGCCGCCCCCTGTCATGCACAGAGCAGGGCGGATTGGGAGGTTGTGATGCCACCCTCAGTCACGCTCAGGGTAGGGCCGATTGGGGGGTTGGGGCACCGCCCCCTGTCACACTCAAGGCAGGGT
>NW_005354212.1:653338-655754 GCF_000412655.1 Myotis brandtii | reverse complement strand
GCTGCGGCTGGCTGAAAGCAGGTATCTGGGTTTGTTTAGCTTCTATAATTGAAACATTGTTGCCATCACTGCCGCTCTAAGCTCTGAGGCCGAAGCTGGCTGAAAGCAGGTATCTGGAGCTTGTTTAGCTTCTATAAAAGTAACTTTGTTGCTTAGAATGTAGCTTAGAGCAGGGCGAGGCAGGCGGGGAACCTTGGCTTCCCCCGTCACTGGAGCAAGCAAGCCTCATGTTCGCTTCAGCTGTGTGGCTGCCGGCTGCCATCTTGGTTGGCAGTTAATTTGCATATCTCACTGATTAGCCAATGGGAAGGGTAGCGAAGTTACAGTTAATTACCATGTTTCTCTATTATTAGATAGGATTATTGATAAATAAATCTCATTGTTTGATTATGACAAAACTTATTTCATCATGGTGCTGTTGTGAACATTTGGACTGTTTCAGTCATAGGCTACTATAAGAAAGGCTTAATAGGAACATTCTTGCACCTATCCTTGATGCACATATATACTCATTCTGGAGAGATATATGCATAGTATATTAATATGTTCACCTTAAGTAATGTCAAAGAGTTTTCCATAGCAGTGCTGCTACTTTATACTTCCACCATTAGGGTAAAAGATTAAAAGAATCCTTTCAAAAAAGGGTAAAATGATGACTGTCATGCAGATATAAAAATGAACACATTAAACATCTTATTTAATACATTCTATTAGGCAAGTAGGCTGATGTCACAATCAGTTTTAAGGAGAATCCAACAAGGGGGAGGGAGGCTTTACATAGAGTGTAAAATAGCTCAAAGATAAGAAATAGTGTTGGAATCAGATATCAGAAAGAGCATGCCCTATGTAGACAATGCATTGTAAATAGCTTACAGATGAAAAAAGCCAAAATAAAATGCCATAGGAGTGTCCTCTAGATAATGCATAGTTTTTCACTGAAACATTGTATTTCTTTACAGAGAATTCCAATTGATCTAGAAACTCTCCAACACATGTCATTTAAAAAAAATACCTATTTTGATGGCTGTGCATTGTGATTTTAATTTGGATTTCACTGAAGATTTTTAAACTATGAATATGTTTTCATATATTAATTGGCCATCTTTGGTTATTTCTTCTGTTAAAGAAATGTGTCCCTTTTATTCTAGTGCATTGACTTTTTAAAATTTGTGCACTTATAGAAATTCTTAACCTATTCTGGATCCAAGTCCTTTGTCAATATGGTTATTCATCTGTGGTTTGCCTTTCACTTACTTAAAGGCATTTTTCATAAACAAAAGAAATTATATTAAAATGTTTCTTGTGCCCTAACCGGTTTGGCTCAGTGGATAGAAAGTCGACCTAAGACTGAAAGGTCTCAGGTTTGATTCCGGTCCAGGGCATGTACCTTGGTTGAGGGCACATCCCCAATAAGGGGTGTGCAGGAGGCAGCTGATCGATGTTTCTCTCTCATCTATGTTTCTAACTCTAACTCTCTATCCCTCTCCCTTCCTCTCAGTAAAAAATCAATAGAATATATTTAAAAAAAATAAAAAAAATGTTTCTTGCTCATTTCTATGCTTGAATTCTATAACTTATTATAGGTTAATTTCTTTGGTTGATTGGTTTTTATCTTAGCCCTTACTGCATTTATTAGACTTCTAATTTTGCTTTTTAAATAACTGTTATATGTTTTATTTTGTGTGGTTTTTTTTTCATATTCTTTGCTTGCTATTAAGGTCTGCTTTTTTTCCCCCTCAGAACTTTATTTTGGTTCTAGAGTTATACAATTTGCATGACTTATATCCAGGTGTGAATTTACTTGTCTTTAATCCACTTACATTTCTTTGTATTTCCTAAATCTGAGTAATCAGGTGTTTTAGCAAATCTCTTCAAATTCATCTCTTAAAATCTTGAATCTCTCTCATTCTTTCTATTGCTCTTTCATGAATGTATATTAGACATTCTTTAGACATTTCATTGTCTTCTCCATGTCTCTGAACTGTTCATATTTTTCATCTAACTTTGCTGCATTCTGTGTGATTTCTAAAATCTCTTTTCCAGTGTACTAATTCACATTCTAGCTTAGTATAATCTATTTAACTCATCTTTTGTGTTTTAAATTTAAATATTCTTTAGTTTTAAAAGTTCCTCTTGTATTATTATTTATATCCTAAACTCTTCTATTATTTCCATTATTTACACTAATAAAAGAGAAACATGGTAATTAGCGTACGACCGCTACCCTTCCCATTGGCTAATCAGCATATCCTTATGCAAATTAACTGTCAGCCAAGATGGCGGCCGGCAGCCAGGCAGCTGGAAGCGAACATGAGGCTTGCCTGCTCCAGTGACTGCAGACTCCAACGTTCCCCGCCTCACTTGCCGGCCTCTGAGTTGCAACTCTAAGCAACTATGTACTATGTTGCAAATGTAG
>NW_005354212.1:632557-652302 GCF_000412655.1 Myotis brandtii | reverse complement strand
CCCCCTCCCGAGTGCACAAATTTTTGTGCACCGGGCCTCTAGTCTATACTAATAAAAGGGTAATATGCTAATTAGACGGGGTCAACCAGACATCTTCAGGACATCTGACTTCCTTTCCGGACAATTAGGGGGTGATCAAGCTGGCAAGCAGAGGCAGTTAGGGGCAATCAGGCAGGCCTGGAGTGGATCAATTAGGGGGCGGCCAGGCTGGCCAGGGGGGCAGTTAGGGGGGTGGCCAGGTCAGCAGGGGGGCAGTTAGGGTGCAGCCAGGCTGGTAAGGGGGCAGTTAGGGTGCAACCAGGCTGGTAAGGGGGCAGTTAGGGTGCAGCCAGGCTGGCAGGTGACCAGTTAGGAGGCAACCAGGCAGGCAGGGGACCAGTTAGGGGGCGATTAGGCCAGCAGGCGGGCAGTTAGGGGGCAACCAGGCAGGCAGGTAGAGTGGTTAGGGGCGATCAGGCAGTCAGGCAGACGAGCAGTTAGGAGCCACTGGTCCTGGATTGCAAGAGGGATGTCCGACTGCTGGTTTAAGCCCCATACCTCAAGGGGTCCCAGATTGGAGAGGGTGCAGACCGGGCTGAGGGACCCCTCCATGCACAAATGTCATCCACCAGGCCTCTAGTGTATTTAATAATTTTATTGTGGTGAAACACATAGCATCTAGTTTAAAATTTTACCATTTTTAAATGTACAGTACAAGTAATCATGGTCAAATGGCCTTCAATAGGGTTCCAAAGCTACACAATGGAGAAAGGATTCTTTCTTCAACAAAAGCCATCTGGTCCTGGGTTTTCCTCTGTTAGGAAGTTTTTGATTACTATCACAATCTCTTTACTGGTTATAGGTCTATTAGAAACTTTATTTCTTCATGATGTTGTCTCAATAAGCTGTATGTTCTAAAAATGTATCCATATCTTCCCACTTATCCATTTGTTAAAATGTTGCAGTTTATAGTACTTTCTTATGATTATTTTTAGTCGTGGCATCAGTTGTAATGTCTTTTATTTCATTTCTGAGTGTTTTTTTGTTTTAAACTTCTTTTTTTCTGTTATAGTTAATGGTTTGTAAACTTTGTCTCTTCAAAAACAATTATTAGTGTTTTTACTTTTTGTTTCCCTTTTATTGAATTTGTTGGGGTGACACTGGTTAGAAGTTATATAGGTTTTAGGTGCACAATTCTACAGCACATAATCTGTACATTGTATTGTGTGTTCACCATCCCAAGTCAAGTCTCCATCCATCACCATTTATCACTCTTCTACCTTCCTCCACCTCCCCACCCGCTTCCCCCTAGCATCAGTAAGCTATTATCCATCTCCAAAAGTTCTTTCTCTTTTTTTTCTCTTTTGCTCAATCATTCCAGCCTGACCCCACCAAGCACCCCCACCACCCAACTGTTGTCAGCCTGCTCTCTATATATGAATATCAGTATTTTGCTTGTTAGTTCATTTTGTGCATTAAATTCAACATATGAATAAGTGCAATCATGTGGTACTTGTATTTTCCTGACTAGATCATTTCACTAAGCATGCTATCCAGGTCCATTCATGCTGTCACAAAGGGTAAGATTTCCTTCTTTTCTATGACCAAGTAATATTCCATTATGTAAATATACCACAGCTCTTTTATCCACTCATCTACTGAGGGACACTTGGGTGGCTTCCAAATCTTGGCTATTGTAAACAATGCTGTAATGAGCATAGCTGTGCATATATTCTTTTTAATTAGTGTCTTCAAATATATTCCCAGAAGTGGAATCATTGGGTTATAAGGCAGTTCCATTTTTAATTTTTTTATGTAACTCCATATTGCTTTTCACAGTGGCTGCACCAATCTGCATTCCCACCAATAATGCATAAGGGTTCTCTTTTTTCTCTATATCCTCACCAACACTTGTTGTTTGTTGATTTATTGATGATAGCCATTCTGACAGGCGTGAGGTTTTATCTTGTGGTTTTAATCTGCATCTATCAGATGATTACTGACATTGAGGATCCTGTGGCCATTGGAACTTTTGAAGAAGTGTCTATTGAGGTCCTTTGCCCATTTTTTAATTAGATTGTTTATGCGGGTTTTTTTTTGGTGTTGAGTTTTATAAGTTTTTTTTATAAATTTAGATATTAAGCCATTATCAAATATATCAATGGCAAATACATTCTCCCATTCAGCGGGTTGTCTTTTCATTTTGTTGGTGGGTTCCTTTGCTGAGCAAAAACTTTTGCATTTGAAGTAGTCCCAATTGTTTATTTTTTTCCTTTGTTTCCCTTGCCTGAGGTGATATATCATAAAAATAATTGATTTTACCTGCTTCTATTTTCTTCTAGAATTTTTGTGGTTTCAAGTCTAACATTTAAGTCTTTGATCCATTTTGAGTTTATCTTTGTGTATGGTGTAGGAAAGTGGACTTGTTTCATTTTTTTTGCCATGTATCTGTCCAATATTCCCCAAACTATTTATTAAATAGACTATCATTACCAAATTGTATGATTTTGCCTAATTTGTCAAATATTATTTGGCTATAAAGGCATGGGGTTACTTCTAGGGTTTTCCATTCTGTTCCATTGAGCCATATGTCTGTTTTATTCTAATACTATGCTGTTTTGATTACTATGGCCTAGTAGTATAGTTTGATATCAGGTACTATGATTCCTCCAACTTTGTTCTTCTTTCTCATAGCTATTGCTATTTGGGGTCTTTTGTAGTTCCATGTAAACTTTGGAATATTGATTCTAGTTCTGAGAAATACTATATTGATATCTTGATAGGAATTGCATAGAACCTAAAGATTGCTTTAGGTACTATAGACATCTAATGATGTTAATTCCTTCTATCCATGAACACAATATATGTTTCACATATTTGTATCTTCAATTTTTTTCTTCTGTGTCTTACAATATTCAGAGTATAAGTCTTTTACATCCTTGGTTAAATTTATTCTAAGGTATTTTATTTATTTTTCTTTTAATCTTTATTGTTGAAAGTATTACATAGGTCCTCCTTTTCCCCTCATTAATTACTTCCAGCCCTCTTCCATCCTCCCCCCTCACCCTAGGCCCTCACCACCCCATTGTCTGTGTCCAGAGGTTATACACGTATGCATACAAGTTCATTGGTTGATCTCTTCCCACCCACCCTCCCCTGCCTTCCCTCTGAGGTTCAACAGTCTATTCATGCTTCTATGACTCTGGGTCTATTTTTATCATCAGTTTATTTGGTTAATTAGATTTCACATATGAGTGAGATCATGTGATATTATCTTTATCTGACTGGCTTATTTTGCTCAGCATAATACTCCCCAGGTCCATCCATACTGTTGCAAATGGTAAGAGTTCCTTCTTTTTTATAGCAGCGTAGTATTCCATTGTGTAAATGTACCATTGATTCTTTATCCACTCATCTGCTGATGGGTACTTAAGGTGTTTCTAAGTCTTAGCTATTGTAAATTGTGCTGCTATGAACATAGGGGTGCATATATTCTTTCTGATGAGTGTTTCTGGTTTCTTCGGATATATTCCCAGAAGTAGGATCACTGGGTCAAATGGCAGTTCCATTTTTAATTTCTTGAGGAAAGTCCATACTATTTTACACAGTGGCTGCACCAGTCTTCATTCCCACCAGCAGTATACTACGGTTCCCTTTTCTCCACAACCTTGCCAACACTTTTCCTTAGTTAATATGTTGATGATAGCCAATCTGACAGGTGTGAGATGATATCTCATTGTCATTTTGATTTGCATCTCTTGGATGATTAGTGACTTTGAGCATTTTTTCATATGTCTCTTGGCTTTCTGTTGTCCACTTTGGAAAAATGTCTATTTAGGTCCTTTGCCCATTTTCAAATTGGATTGTTTGTCTTCCTTTTGTTAAGGTGTATGAGTTCCCTATATATTTTGGAGATTAACCCCTTATCGGATATATCATTGGCAAATATGTTCTCCCATGTTGTTGGGGTCTCTTGTATTTTGATGATGTTTTTTTCTGCTGTGAAGAAGCTTTTTATCTTCATGTAGTCTCATATGTTTATTTTCTCCTTAATTTCCATTGTCCTTGGAGATGTATTGGTAAACATATTGCTATGAGTGTTGTCTTGAGTTTTTGGTGTCTATGGTTTCTTCTAGGACTTTTATGGTATCACATATTACATTTAAGTCTTTTATTCATTTGAATTTATTCTTGTGTATGGTGTAAGTTGGTGGTCTAATTTCATTTTTTTGTATGTGCCTGTCCAATTTTTCCAGAACCATTTATTGAAGAGACTGTCTCTGTACAATTTATGCTCTTGTTTCCTTTGTCAAATATTAATTGAGCATAGTGACTTGGGTCTATTTCTGGGCTCTTTCTTATGTTCCATTGATCTATATGCCTGTTCTTGTGCCAGTACCAAGCAGTTTTGAGTACAGTGGCTTTGTAGTATAACTTGATATCTGGTATTGTGATTCCTCCAACTTTGTTCTTCTTTCTCAAGATTGTTGCAGCTCTTCAGGGTGTTTTTTTGTTTTTCTTTTTTGGTTCCATATAAATTTTTGGAGTGTTTGTTCTAAAGTTCTGTGAAATATGCCATTGGTATTTTAATGGGGATTGCATTGAATCTATAAATTGCCTAGGGTAGTAAGGACATTTTAATAATGTAGACTCTACCAATCGATGAATATGGTATATTTTCACATGTCTATATATTCTTCTACCTCTTTTTTCAATGTCCTCTAGTTTTCTGAGTACAGGTCTTTTACCTTCTTGGTTAATTTTATCTTAAGTATCTTAATATTTTTGTTGCAATGGTGAATGGGATTGTGGTTTGTTTTTTGTTTGTTTGTTTGTTTGTTTTTAGTTTCTCTTTCTGAGAGTTCACTATTGGTGTATAAAAATGCTATGGATTTTTGTGTGTTAATTTTGTATCCTGCTATATTTCCAAATTCATTTTTTAAATCTAGTAGTTTTTTGATGGAGTCTTTAGGGTTTTTATGTGTAGTATCATGTCATCTGCAAATAATGACAATTTTACTTCCTCCTTTTCAATTTGGATTCTTTTTATTTCTTCTTTTTGTCTGAGCCCTATGGCCAGGACTTCCAGAACTATTTTGAATAAGAGTGGTGAAAGTGGCCATCCCTGTCTTGTTCCTGTTCTTAAGGGAAATGGTTTTAGTCTTTGCCCATTGAGTATGATGTTGTCTATAGGTTTGTCACATATGATCTTTATTATGTTGAGAAATGTTTCCTCTACGGCAGTGATGGCGAACCTTTTGAGCTCGGCGTGTCAGCATTTTGAAAAACCCTAAGTTAACTCTGGTGCCGTGTCACATATAGAAATTTTTTGATATTTGCAACCATAGTAAAACAAAGATTTATATTTTTGATATTTATTTTATATGTTTAAATGCCATTTAACAAAGAAAAATAAACCAAAAAAAATGAGTTCGCATGTCACCTCTGATACGTGTGTCATAGGTTTGCCATCACTGCTCTACACCCACTCTGCTGAGAGTTTTTATAAAAAAGGGTGTTGGGTTTTCTGGAATGCTTTTTCTGCATCTATTGCTATGATCATGTGATTTTTGTTTTGCAATCTATTTATGTGCTGTATCACATTTACTGATTTGGGAATATTATACCAGCCTTGCATCCCTGGAATAAATCCCACTTGGTCATGATGTATGATTCTTTTGATGTATTGCTGGATCTGGTTTGCTAAAATTTTGTTGAGGTTTTTAGTATCTATGTTCATCAGGGATGTTGGTCTGTAGTTCTCTTTCTTTGTCTGGTTTTGTAATTAGGGTGATGGTGGCCTCATAGAAAGGGTTTGGAAGTGTTCCTCTTAAAAATTTTGGAAAAGTTTGAGGAGTAGAGGTGTTAGTTCCTCTTTGAAAATTTGGTAAAATTCCCCTGTGAATCCATCTGGATCAGGGCTTTTGTTTGCTGAGAGTTTTGTTTGTTTGTTTGTTTTTTATTAGTGCTTCAATTTCATCAGTAGTTATCAGCCTATTCAGATTTTCTGATTCTTCCTGACTGAGTTTTGGAAGGTTGTATATTTCTAGGCATATGTCCATTTTGTGCAGGTTGTCCCATTTTTTGGAATAAAGTCGTTCATAGTATTTTATTACAATCCTTTGTATTTCTGTGGGGTCCATTGTTTCTTCATCTCTTTCATTTGTGATTTTGCTTATTCATTTAGTTTCTCTTTTGTTTCCTGGTGAGCCTGGCTAGAACTCCATCAATCTTGTTTATCCTTTCTAAGAACCAGCTCTTGATTTTACTGACCACTGTCAGAGGGGAGTGGGAGGAGGGACTGGATGAAAGAAGGTGAAGGGGCTAGCCAAAGACCATATATTCATAATCCATAGACACGGGAACCAGTGTGGTAATGGCCAGAGGGAAGGGGGAGTTGAAGCTGTGTGGGGGTGGACAAATACAGGGAAAATGGTATACCTTTAATAGTATCAACAATAAAATAAAATATAATAAAGTGAGTTTCTTGTAGATATCATTTAGTCTAACATCTTTTTTATCCATCAAACAACTCTGTTTCTTTTTTTGTGGAATTTAACCCATTTACATTTAAAGTAATTGCTATAGGGATGGACTTTCTTTTCTTCTTTTAAATATTTTTATTGAGTTCAGAGAGGAAGGGAGAGGGAGAGAGAGATAGAAACATCAATGATGACAGAGAATCATCAATCGGCTGCCTCCTGCACACTCCCCACTGGGGATAGACCCTGCAACCCAAGAATCAAACCCAGAATCCATCAGTCAGCAGGCCAGTGCTCTATCCACTGAGCCAAACCACCTAGGGTGATTTTAAGTTTCTTTTTTAGTCTTCTTCTTCTTTTTTTTTTTAATTCTTACTTGAGAATGTTTTTCCATTGATTTTTAGAGGGAGTGAAAGAGAGAGAGAGAAAGACAGAGAGAAACATCGATGTGAGAGGAGCACACCGATTGGTTGCCTCCTGCACATGCTCTGACCAAAGCCCCAGGCTGGGGAGGAGCCTGCAACTGAGGTATGTGTCCTTGATGGGAATCAAACCTGGAACCCTCTGGTCCATAGTCCGATGCTCTCTCCACTGAGCCAAACCAGCTAAGGCAGGGATGTACTTTCTAATGCTATTTTACAAATTGTTTTAAATTCATCACAACTTAACTTCAATCATATACATAAACTCTACTCCTCTAATCTCTCTGCCCTCACCTTATGTTATTGGTATCACAAAGTACATTTTTTATCATTTGTGTCCTTTAACATAGTTTTATTGTTATAGTTAATTGTGCTTTTGTCTTTTAAATTCTATGCCTTAATTTAAAATTATTCATGCACATACACTCCTGTAATACAAGGTTCTGTATTTGTATTTGCCTAAAATTTGCATGCTTTCCTTTACCAAAGAGCTTTATATTTTTGTATGTTGCTTTCTGGCTGCCCTTTGTTTCAACTTAAAGAACTCCCTTTAGCAATTTTTTAAGACAGAATTAGTTATAATAAACTGCTTCCAGTTTTGTTTATCTGGAAAAGTATTTATTTCTCCTTCATTTTGAAGGCCAGTTTTGTCAGATACAGTGTTTTTGATTGGCAGATTTTTCTTTTCTTTCAACACTTTGAATATAGCATCCAATCCCCCTGGACTGTAATGTTTACACTGAGAAATCATCTGGTAATTTTATGGGAGCTCTTGAGTACTGGATAAGTCACCTTTCTCCTGCTGCTTTCAAAATTGCCTTTGAGTTTTGACCATTGGATTATAATATGTATTGGTGTGAACTTTAGATTCCACATATTTTGAGCCCTTTGAATTTGTTGAATTTGGATGCCCACTTCCTTTCTTATATTTGGGAAGTTTGGGGCCATTATGTCTTCAAATAAATTATCTACCCCTTTCATCTTTCTCTGGACTCCCATATAGTGTATATTGGTCTGCTTCATAATGACCCATAAGTTCCTTCGTCTACCTTTACTTTTCTTTATTCATTTTCCTCTTTGGTTCCTCTGACTTTTAATCTCAAATGATCTCCTTTTGAGTTTGTTGATTCTTGTTTCTACTAAATTTCTGGTTTTTGTCCTGTAATATTTTTTTCCCAAATGTTGTTGAATTCTTCAGCTCTAGGATTTCTGTATATTTTTTATAGTTTCTATATTTTTATATTTTCATTTAGTTCATGAATATTTTCCTTGGTATATTTTCTTGTCTTTGTTCTCTTATAGTGCCTTGAGATTCTTTAAGACAATTATTGTTAATTCTTTGTCAGGTAATTCACTAACCTTGGTTTGTTTAGGATGAGTGTCCAGTAATTTATTTTGTTCCTTTGATTATGCCATGTTCTCTTTAAGTGTCTTATTATTTTTTGTTGGGATTAGCTATCTATCCTAGTATTTATGGACAGGCTTCATACAGAAAATACCCTTCACCAACACACCTGGCTAGACATTGTGGGGACTCTCAAACCTTTTATGGTTATAGATCTTATGTGGGAAGATTTAATTTCTTAATCTGAGAGGTTTGCTGATTTGAGTTTTCTTTTTTTAGGGGTTTATAATTTCTTTTTCTCTAAGGATTCTGCCTGTGGTATTGCAGGTTCTCTGGAGCTTCCACAAACTGCTGAACTGTCCTTTTTTTTTCTGCTGACACAAGGCATCAAAAATATGCCAGTTCCATCAGTCCTCCAAGTCAAGAGACAGTAACCAGTCACTCGGGCAGCTCCCCAAAGCTAAAATACTGAATATATGTTCTACCCCTCCCTTTCTCTCCTGAGGGAGAAGATGCAAACTGGGCTTTTCCTCTTGATATCCATGAACTATGATGACTTGAAGGAGAGACTGATGCAAATAAAATGAACTGACTTTTCTTACCCAATTCCACGTGACTGTTCTTGGCCTGAGGTATTGCAACTTTCTAACTGATTTCTGGAGTTTCCATAAAGTCTTTTTTGGACTATCTACATTTGTTATGTGGTGTCTCTTTATTTGGGGCAACAGGTGAAATTTTGCCATCCTATTGATGTCACTTTCCTATCTTCAGTGATTTTTAGCATATTGTTTGAAATGTTCATAAATTATGTATCATTTGATCTTTTATAGACTATTGCTACTGTTTGTTGTTTCAGCTGAGTCTTTTTGGTGTATACAGTCACGTGCTGCATGATGACATTTTAGGTAACTGCAAACTGCATCTATGATAGTGGTCCCATAATATTATATGAACTGAAAAATTTCTATTGTATAGTTACATCATAGCTGCTGTAATGTCATAGCGCAAGGCATTACTCACGGGTGTGATAATATTGATATATACTGTTTATAGAATCTACAATAGTGTACAGTAATGTACTAGGCCCTCACATTCACTCACCACTCATTTACTAACTCACTCGGAACAACTTTCAGTCCTGCAAGCTCCATTCATGGAAAATGCCCTATACAGTTGTACCATTTTTTAAATCTTTTATACTATATTTCCCTGTACTTTTTCTATGTTTCGATACACAAACACTTGTCATTGTGTTACAATTTCCTACAGTACTTAATACAGTAACATGTTAACAGCCAAGGAACAATAGGCTATCCCATACACCCTAGTTGTGTAGAAGACTATACCATCTGGGTCTGTGTAAGTGGGCTTTATGATGGTCACACAATGATAAAATTGCCTAATGGTGCATTTCTCAGAATGTATTTTCATCATTAAGTGACACATGACTCTATTCTTTCTTGTGTATTTATGATTTGGTATTATGAACTTGCCATCTCTGATTGAGAATACCATGCAGCCTGAGTTGAGATATTGTTCACGCAGAACACTTTTATATGCTTCAATTAGTCCCTATAGTAATACTACTAGTTGAAGGCCAATCTTATCTGCTTAGCAGATTCTTGAATCATCATACAAGTATTATAAATATAAACCCCCATATGATATAAAATATATTCTCATAATTGCAAATTTTTAGGGAAACCTTCCAACTTTGTACATTTACTCAGACCTAAGAGAGAATTGGCAAGCCTCTTTGTCATTACCATGAGGTGATGGTTCGTTTTCTTTAAAATGTTTCAAGCTCTAATATTAAAAGAAAAAAATTATGCCTATTTCTTCAAAGAGTGACTCTAAACCAGAGCATAGGTATTTCTTATGTCATATTTTTTTCCTCAACTAATTTGGAATTTATATACTCTATTCTTAATTTACCAAATCATACAATTAATCAGCATCATTACCTTCCTCCTAAACAATATAAGTCACTTAGAACACTTTAACATCAATCATTCCTCTCCTAAAGTATGGATTATAATTTTTAAATATTTTTGATATATGCTTCTTAAATTTCACAAAATTTTATTTTGCTTCTTATATTTTGTGCTTTTTAGTTACCATTTACTACTTCCTTTTCTTATAATTTTTACTTGCATGTGTAATCATTTTCTTTTTGTCAAAAGTAGATGCATTAGCCCTGGCGAGTGTTGCTCAGTTGTTGAGTGTTGTCCTGTAGACCAAAACATCACTGGTTTGATTCCAGGTCAGGGCACATCTCCAGGTTGTGGGTTGAATCCCCAGTCATGGTGCATTCTGGAGGCAACCAATCAATGTTTCTCTCACATCAATATTTTTTTTTCTCACTCTCCCTCCTGCTTCCTCCTTCTCTAAAAATCAATAAAAATATATTTTTGAAAGTAGCTGCATTAGAACTTCCATCAATGTTTGTCTGTTGGTGACAAAGTTTCTCAGATTTGTCTGAAATTATCATTTCTATATCTTCATTTTAAAAGTTATTTTCACTATGTATACAACTTAGATGGATAGTTAGTAGTATTTTACCTGAATTATTGCAAGTATCTTCTCACTTTCTTCTGGTTTATATTATTATTGAGAACTCACTTTTTAATAAAAATTTCACTCCTTCAAACATTACCTGTTTTATTCTCACTTATGCTACACAAATTTTCCTTTTGTATTTGGAACTTTTCAGATTCACTAAAATGTCTCTAACATGAGTTTCAGACCCTATTTAGAATCTAAGGATAGAAATCCTTCATAATTTCTGAAAAATGCCCAACCATTTTTCTTAACTCATCTTGAATTTTTAAACTTTATTTCTCTCTCTACTATGTTGTGATTAATTTTTTTCACTGACTCTTCATCTGTGGTAAAATTGCTTTAAAAACTTCCCATTAGCTCTGACTGGTTTGGCTCAGTGCATAGAGCATCGGCTTGCAGACTGAAGGGTCCCAGGTTCGATTCTGGTCAAGGGCATGTACCTTGGTTGCAGGCACATCCCCAGCAGGGGGTGTGCAGGAGGCAGCTGATGGATGTTTCTCTCTCATTAATGTTTCTAACTCTCTGTCCCTCTCCCTTCTTCTCTGTAAAAAATCAATAAAATATATTAAAAAAAACCCTTCCCATTAACTGTAATTTAACACATTATATTTTTATTTCTAGGAGTTCTCTACCATTTCTCTTTAAATATTTTTAATCATTTAATAATCTCTTTCTCCATATTATTATGTTCAATCTATTTTTAAAAAATTTTGTCATTGCTGTGGTCTGAATGTTTGTGTCCACTCCTCCAACTAAATCCATATGTTGAAATCATGAACCCCAAAGATGATGGTATTAGGAAGTGAGACCTTAGACATAAGGATGGGGACTTCAAGAAGGGGATTCATGCTCTTATAATAAAGACTCCACAGTGCACCCTAACCCCTTCTACCTTGTGATGGCACAGCAAGAAGGCATTATCTATGAACCAGAAAGTGGGCTTTTGCTAGATACCAAACCTTATGGTGCCTTGATTTTGAATATGACACATAACATAGATTTGGGTTGCAAGTCCATTTGAGGTCCAGTTTTTATATATAGATTTCAAATATTTCTTTCATCTCTGCTTAGAACCAAGGTTCAAGACAGGTACCTTTTCTTTAGTGAAGTCCCATAGGGAAAAGGTTTTTTGCTAATCACCTGTACACTGGTAGAATAACCCTTCAGGTTCTATGCCATTTGTCATGACATAAGGCAAATAGCCTCAAGGCTTAAGCCAACTCCACTGCTCTCTTTACTCCAAGGAATCTGCCTTTCTTTAATTTTTGCGCTGTGAGTATGCTTTATGTTCTTGTTAGACCATTAATGCATTCTAATATATTCAGTAAGAAGGGAGGTCAGGTTATAAAATCTACCAGATTACAAGAAAAAAAATGGCAGTTTTTATCTTTCCATTACACATTTTTACAGAGCATGAAGTCCCTTTAAGCAGGGTGGCCTCAGTTCCAACTCTCAAATATGTGGGGTTCACATATTTGGGCATTGTTTGGGCATTAAAGCCTCAGCATACATATTATCAACACCTCCAAACATTATCACTCTTCTTTCTCAATAGGACATGTGTTGGGTTCAGTTTCTTCTTTGTTTTGTTCCTGGACATTTAAATTAATTTATTTAAAATTCGGTATGCATTTAAAAAAAACAACAACAATGTGGTATTTTATAATTATTTGTACAGCATCCCCTAGACTTTTAAGTAGATGTATAATCAGGTTATATATTCCACCATATTGTTCCTTAAAATTTTGCACTCCTATTTACTGAAAGGCAATGGATTAAAAAATTGAATTACTTTATCAAATTTAAAATTATCCGATCATATGGCTTACTTCAACTGATTTTAATCAAGACACTTTAATATTTATATTCCCTTGAAAATTGAATATGGCATCTTGCACATTTTAAAAAATGTTTATTGATTTCAGAGAGGAAGGAAGAGAGATAGAAATATCAATGATGAGAGAGACACATTGATTGGTTGCTTCCTGCATGCAACTAGACCAGGGTCATGCCCTTGAGCAGAATTGAACCTGGGACCCTTCAGTCTGCAGGCCAACACCCTATCCACTGAGCCAAACCAGCAAGGGCTTTTGCACATTTTTTGTAGTGATATTATGAGATCTTTTCTTTTCAGTTTGCAATCATATTGTCACAGTTAGGGAAAATATTTTTGTTTTCTTTACCAGAAATGTGTGATTTCTACCTCAAGTATAGTGCTGCGTACAATTCTGGCACTACCTTCAGTGTCAGCCTCCACAGGTGTCAGGGCTCAGATCTCCACGAATCTCCCCTCGCTGCAGATGCCAGCCTCAAGTCTTAGGGGCCTCCCACACTTCTGCTGATCGATTATAAATTCAGGATTTCCCAGGACCACCCCGGTTTCAATAATTCACTCGAATAACTCACATAATTCAAGAAAGTGCTATACTTATGATTATAGTTTTCTTATAAAGTAGACAACTCAGGAACAGCCAAATAAGGAAAAGTCACAAAAGGAAAGGTAGGTCTGAAAGAGTTCTAGAGAGCTTCCATGCCCTCTCCCAGAGGAGTCAGTGCATCACAATCCCTGTACATCAGTGGGTTCACCCACCACAAAGCTCCACTGAGTCTCTATGTCCAGAATGTTTATTGGGGTTTCATTGTATAAGCATGAGTGATTAAATCATTGGTCACATGATGAAATTCAATCTAGTTTCCCTCCTCTCCCCGGAGGCCTGGCTGGCGTAAAGTTCTAACCCTCTAATAATGTGGCTGGCCTTTCTGGTGACTAGTCCCCATCCTGACGGTTTGTAGGGGCCCATAAATATAGTGATTCATTACTATAAAAAAAAGACATTAATCACTAAGGGAATTCCATGTATTTTTAAGCTCGATGCCAGGAACCAGGAAAAGAAACAGATATATACATACTTTTTTTACTATAATACAATCATACATATCAAAAATATCATAATATGTTAACATATGAAACATTTAAAACAAATAAATAATAGGTAAAGCCATTCCTAATATATATCTATGTATATCACATAAATATGGTGTTTAATTCTAAACAGTCTAGGTACAAATTCATAATATAATGAATTCATAATCATAATGTGCACAATGCTTAAACATTTAAAAATTGGTTCTTACATGCTACATCATCCCATTATGCCCAACCTGAATATTATAATGTTGGTTTTATAGGTAAATAAAGATTTCGTGACTTACCTAACATCACAAAACCCTGTAGCAAACCTAGAGTTAAACTGACTCCAAATTAAGTGATCTCCAGCTGACATTATAATTCGCACCTTAATGCCTGTGATTTTTATCAGATAAAATAGAAATGCATCTTTTGTTTATTTTTGTTTCTATGCTGATTCAACAACAGGCATACAATCATCTTTGCCTTGAAATTCCTTCATAGTCCTTTTGGTCACAGCCAATTAATACTGTTCTTCCACTGATCATAGAGAAAGATTTGGTTAATTTTGTTAGCAAGCACATGGTAGTTCCTTTACCATGTTAGAGGCCAGCTAAAGAAGTGGTTACCTGTAAAACAGTGGTTGCACCCTTTCTCTATGGAAGGCCTCTGCTGGGCTTGATTTAATGCAAGCACAGAGCTACATAATGAATATTGCATTTTCCATTTCTATAGTGAACTAAAATAACCTATTGTAAGTGTTAGAATGTAATAATCCATACATTATTATGTTTTATTGATAGGGTTTTACATTCTGAAATCCACTCAGGCATATCCAACCCCAAATACCTTTAACAAAATTAAATTCTGTGCATGAAAGTTATTATATACATCTTCACGCTTCTTACCTAACTGCACATTTAATTTCATGACCGTAATGGAACTGTAGACATTAACTCTATTTCCATATATTGCAATTGAAAAAAATGAATTCTCTTTTTAATATGATCAAGGATGAATTGTTACACTGTGGCACTTAATTGAAACTAATAGTTAAAACAGTTCCTTTTTTCAGCTACTTTTAAAAAATAGACGTGACAGATCAATTAAAATCAGAACGATATAATTCATCAAAATGCATTTAGGCCAGCAGATATTCTATTCAGGGCAAACAAAAAAATGTCTTTCTTTTATATTTTTAGTTAGTAATCAATTTTTGTGTCTGGAATTTAAATAAGCATCTGATTTTTCTTCCAATATATGTAAAGGGTATTTTGACAGAGAGAAGCATAGCAAAGTAAGAAATATTGTAATAATTAACAAAATTATTCCTGGCATGCCGTGAACAATTACAGGATTAATAACCACCCAACCAAACAGTGTTATGTTGGAATAAATTAACCGACAAGTTTCTCAGCTAGGAAATGAAGCTCAGATAGATCATCAATAAAAATGACTGTGACAAGCATACTTGTGAGAACTCCACTGTTTTACATTACAAAATATGGCCCTAGTAACTGTGCTTAATGATTGGAAGAAGGTATTTAAAAATTCATTTAGAATATTTTTCCCTTTTTAATTGCCTGTTGAAAGACATAATGTTTAATGGTCATTAATGTACCATACAATCTACATTTAATTAAATACCTATGACTTCTGAAAGGCACTGGAAAACAGTCTCTCCTCAATAAAGGAAAAAGCAAAAGTCAGGGGAAGAAAAAGAAAAAAAGAGAACGTGGAGTGCCTTATGCATCCATATTAAGAATGGTATTGGATAAAAAAACAGATAACTTTGAAAATGAATGATGCCCTTTGCCATACTGTGAGAAAATATGTAATCTCATGTGAGATTATATAATCTGCCTTTTGAATACATTTATTAGGTGGTTTGACTTAAAGGAAATAACTAAAAGATCAGGTAAAGCTTCAATATTTGCATTTTTATTGTATACAGCAGTGGTTCTCTTTCCTAATGTGCTACTGTTATGAATCGTAATGTAAATATCTGATATGCAGGATGTATTTTCATTGTTACAAATTGAACATAATTAAAGCATAGTGATTAATCACAAAAACAATATGTAATTATATATGTGTTTTCCAATGGTCTTAGGCGACCCCTGTGAAAGGGTCGTTCCACCCCCAAAGGGGTCGCGACCCACAGGTTGAGAACCACTGGTCTACAGTGTTTGCAGAGAGCTGTTAACTTTAAATCAGGTGAAGAGGGCAGAAAAGGGAAGAGCAAGAGTAAAGGAAGGAACTTGTGAGATATTGCAATGTCATGCATGTGAATGTCTTAAAATATTTTCAGACTAATTGGATTTATGAGGCTATCCTATAAAATAAAAGGCTAATATGCAAATCAACCAAACCGAGGAACAACCTGTCTCTATGACGCACACTGACCACCAGGGGGCAGATGCTCAATGCAGGAGCTGCCCCCTGGTGGTCCAGTGGCTCCCACAGGGGGGAGTGCTGCTCAGCCAGAAGCTGGGCTCACAGCTGGTGAATGCAGCGGCGGTGGCAGGAGCCTTTCCCGCCTCCGCAGCAGCGCTAAGGATGTCAGTCCTTAGCTAAGCTGGCAGTTGGACATCCAGCAAGGGCTCTGGCCAGGCTGAGGGGACCGCACCCCCAGTGCACGAATTTCATGCACCAGACCTCTAGTAATAAATAAAAGCATATTCAACTGCAAACAAGAGGAATCCATTTGTAAACTATTTTGAACTCTCCCTAGATCTTTACTTGGCACTCATCTTTAAATGGCCTGGCTAAACCATCAACTTCCTGTATAATAAGAATAGTGTAACAGAATCTATCTTTAACTTAGTTTCCTCATTTATAATATAAAGATAATTGCCCCAAGGAAGACTACTATGAAAAATAATTAAGTATGCAAAAATATAAACCTCTTGAAAACTTAAAAATGTATTCACCTTATTATGAAGAATATAGTAACTTACAACAGTACCAATTCCAGGAGCTTGTCTCTGTGGCCTCCTGCCTTCACTCTTATTTAACACTGTGATTTCCCCAAAGTGGTAGTTTCTCCTTTTATCTCTTCTTACTCTATCCATACTTCCCTAAGTCACAGCTTCAAGTACAACCTATACCTCTCTCTCTCTCTCTCTCTCTCTCTCTACTTTTCCCCTTTCTCTCTTAAACACATCCCCATAAATCCTTTTAACTCAATCTTGTTTAAAACTAAAATTAGCATATTTGTCCCTCAAATCCCCTCTTTTATATTCCCTCCCAATTCACTAAAATGATGTCTCCTCATGCTTATCCTTTATATACAACTAGAGGCTCAGTGCATGAAATCCATGAACTTGTGGAGGGGGGGTCCCTCAGTCCGGCCTGCACCCTCTTGCAGTCCGGGAGCCCTCGGGGGATGTCCAACTGACTGACTAAGCCATTAGTTGGCCATCCTTAGCACTGTCAAAGGGGCAGGAAAGGCTCCTACCACCGCTGCTGCTGCACTCGCCAGCTGTGAGCCCGGCTTCTGGCTGAGTGACACTATCCCTGTGAGAGCTCACTGACTACCAGGGGGCTGCTCTTGCATTGAGTGTCTGCCTCCTGATTGTCAGTGTGCATCATAGCAACCGGTCATTCCGCGCCTTTCAGTCGATTTGCATATTAGCCTTTTATTATGTAGGATTAGTGCCCCAAATCTTCTTTCTCCTGTCTTCTGTCTTAATATTATCTACTTTTCTCTACCTGATTTTCTCCATATTTTAAAAGGGTCTCAATATCTCCACACTCACCTCATTCCAACCAATGCTAACTTTATTATCAACATACCCTTCTGTATATTTTGCTTAAAACTTCACTAGTCCAAATGTTCTCAGTATAAAATGCAAAATTTTCAACACAAGATACAAGTGTCTCATGAACTGGGTTTTGCAAACCACTTAATCATCAGGTCTCCCACTTTCTCTCTCACCCATAGGTTCAAGTCCTGCTGACCTATCAGAAGCTTCCTGAATGTGCCAAGCCAACTAATAGGTATTTGTCTTTGCACCTGCTTTCTCTGTCCAGAAAAACTTCTTTTTCTCTCCTCCTTCTCCATGACTCTGTCTAACTCTCACTGAATCTAAAATCTTAGTTCAGAAGTCACTTTTTGTAGAAAAGATGCAAGGTGACCCAATTTCCACCCCAATATGAGCTAAATGCCTTGCCTAAAGACATGAGGTTATCTCTACTAAAGTAATTTTCAAAATCTTATCACAATTGCTAATGCTATCTAAGGCTCCTCCGACCAGACAGTGAATTCTCATTGCAGGCAACTTTCCCAGATTCTGAAATACAGATGTGCATTACAGGAAGTTACTAGAGAGTGTTTTTATGTTCTCAGAATAAAAAATTATGCGTGAGCCCAGCCAGCTTGGCTCAGCTATTGAGTATTGACGTATGAACCAGGATGTCACAGTTCAATTCCAAGTCAGGGCACATTCCCAGGTCGTGGGCTCAGTCCCTGGTTGGGGGTGTGCAGGAGGCAGCCAATCAATGATTCTCTCTCATCAGTGATGTTTGTAGCTCTCTATCCCTCTCCCTTCCTCTCTGAAATCAATAAAAACATATTTTTAAAGATTGTGGAAGGGTGAAGGCAGTAGGTCTGGACAGAGGTAGAAGTTGAACTGGGAATGAATGCAATTGCAACAAAAGCACCAGCCAATACTATGGGGAGCTCTAAACATAGGGTGCCCCCTCAGAATTGTCCCAAATTAGAGCAAGATAAATAATCCTCAGATAGAACAGGCATTTGAAGTGGGTTCACTTGGGAAATAAGCATGATCATGGGTGAGGTGCCTTTCTTTAGTTAGGGACAAGTTTGGAAGAAAGACTCCACTAAGAATGCTAGCCACCAACATTCTCAGCAGCTGGGGTCATCATATGGGCAGAACACCATGAAATTCACTACAGCTCCTTAAACACAAAAACTTTTTTCTTATTCATTTTTATGTGCCCTGGGCTTGCACAGACCCTGAATTATAGAAGGCATTAAAAAAATAAATGTTTATTGAATGAATGCATAGTATGATTTTTAGTCAAATTCATCTTTCTGAAAACAATCTGTGCTGCAGATACCTTATGTTCAGAGTCCAGAGTGCTAACCATTACACCGAGATGAGATACCTTATGTTCAATCTGAAAATAAGGACCAAAGAAATACAAAGTGCAGAATGAATAGTTTTTAATCTAACTGGAGTCCCTTGGCTTCTTAGAAGACTCATAATGATCCTCTGTCTTTAATCTCCTCAGAAGAATGAAAAGTTAAAAACACAACAGCCAGGACTGAAATACAGAAGAAAAGACTTTGTATAAAAAGGACATTTATACAGTTTTTTGTTTGAAGAAAATGAAAGGCTGCAGCATTCCCAGTGTGAGTTGAATCCCAACTTTCTGCTCTTATTTACATTTGGTAAAGCAAAGTGATCAGGTGGCCAAGTGTAGACTTAAGCTGGTTACATTAGAAGCTTGTGTATAGGCAAAGGAGATACACCAAATGTGAAATGCTATTGCTAAACACTACACATTTTTCATGCTTACATTTTACCTAGGAAATAAGGCAAAACAGGAAAAATGACACAAACTTGATTCAGGCTTACTAAAACGCAGCAGAGACACATGGTGAGAGACAAGGGGTGGCAAAGTAGCAGGGAGAAGCTACTGTGAAGAGTAGAGAAAGATAAGTAGCTATTCAGCACACTAGAGGCTGGATAGGGTCCGTAGGCCTTGCAGGTGATCAGGCCAATCAGTTTCCCTGCCACTCCGCTACCCCGCCTCCTCCTTCCCTCACTGCCCACATGTTGCCACCACAAGATTTCCCCACCTCCCTACTTCCCTGCCTCCCCATCTCCTTCTTCCCTCCCTCAGTGCCCCACCATCACCTGCCATGTTCCACACCACCCCCTGGTGTTCAACGCATGTCATAGCGAGCGATCAAACTCCCAGTCAAACTCCCGAGGGGACACTTTACATATTAGCCATATATACACTAGAGGCCCGGTGCACAAAAATTTGTGCACTCGGGGGGTCCCTCAGCCCGG
>NW_005354212.1:622744-631464 GCF_000412655.1 Myotis brandtii | reverse complement strand
GTGTGTGTGTGTGTGTGTGTGTGTATATATATTTATATATATATATATATATATATATTAGAGGCCTGGTGCACGAAATTCATGCAGGGGGAGGGGTCCCTCAGCCCGATCTGCATGCTCTCCAATCTGGGAGCACTTTGGGGATGTACAACTGCCAGTTTAAACTGGCAGTTGGACATCCTTCTTGCAATCCAGGACCTCTGGCTCTTAACCATTCACCTGCCTGCCTGCCCTAACCACTCTGCCTTCCTGCTTGATCCCCCTAACTTTCCTCCTCTGCCATCCTGGTCACACCTAACTGCCCTCCCCTGCCTGCATGGTCGACCCTATTCACTTTTTCTTTTTTAAATCTTATTTCCTTCACACACAATTGTATTTGACTTCCTTATTGGCTTCTCCCTGTCACACAATTTTTCTCTCTCCTTTATGTAACACTATTTTCTACTGACTCATCATTTATAAACTTTTCTTTCCTCCTTATTTCCTACTTTTGTTCCATCATCCTTCTTCCCATCTTTCTCCTACCCTCACTCCCTCCCCACATTCCTTCTTTCCTTTATCTTTACCCCTTCTCTACCTCCCCCTTTCCTTCCTTCCCACATTAATTTTTTTCTTCACTTCTTTCCTCAAACCTGCTTTGCTCCCTCCCCCATTCCTTCCTTCTTCCCATTCTCTTTTTAAGCTCTACCAGCTCCCCTTTAAAACTTTTCTTCCCTCCCTCTTTCTCAACCACATTCTTCTCTACTTACTTCCTTCCACTGTTTTAATACCTATCTACTTGCTTCATTATTCACTATCATTTATATTTTTTTTCTTTTCTGACTTCTACTTTTAAAAATCTGTCCCCAGTACACAACTATACTTGATTTTCATTATAGATCCTATAGTTCACTCACACATCCTCTTTCTTTCTTTAACTCTGCTCTTTACTGACTCCTTCATAAAGTTCCTCCCTTCCTCCCTCCCTCCCTCCCTTCTTAAAGCTTCCGTTGGGGGGGGGGACGTTAACCCCCAGCCTAGGACTCAGCCCTGGCCAGGTGTTTGCTGCCCCTCCTTCCCCAGCCTCCCTGCTGCTGTTCTGCTCCATTCCCTGCCCCAGACACCCGGCCCAGCGAGGGTGGCCGAGGCCCGCGCAGCCCAGCGCTGCTGCCATGAAGCAGGAGCGCCTCCACCCAGAAGGCTCGGACCATCCACCACTCCATCCCGGACCTGTGGGCACCTCCCAGACAACAGCCATCACTGCTCCCCACTCCGCGCCACCTGCACCCCGCCCCTTGCCAGGTGCACCTGCTCCACCCCGGTGGTCCCCACCCCCTTCCTTGTACAGTTTCCTTCCCCTCCTATTGTATCCTATCCTACCCCGGGCCTTGCAGCTGCCTGAGCAGAGGGTGGGGATGCAGCCTGCTGATCCAGTCGTGTTGTGATTCTGTAATGGACAAATTTGCATATTCTTCTATTATTAGATTAGATAGGTTAGTACCTAAAAGACGTAAAAAAAAATCACTGATAGGTAATAGGTGGTGGAGTAGAGAGGAAAAACATGTCAGGTATTGAAGTCATTTCATCTGGGGAGTGTCCCATGCTGTCACTCACTCACTGAGAGTTGTGAAATCCTGAACCGTATCTCATAAAGGGTATTAAATAAAGAAGAACACGTGGAATGGTCAGGGAAGATCCAAACCTCTAAAGGTCTTAATGCTCTGATTTATGTAAAAAAATTGCACAGGAGTATAGTCAATTTTGTAGACTAGTTGTTTTGAAGTGTGAATTTGTTTCAACATTACTGGTATATTAGGTAACCATTTGAGGATCATCAGACTTCATCTGGAGAAACACAAGTGAATTCTGAAAACTGCACCCTGCTGAACCAATCTACTTGGAATACACAAAATGCACACAAGCACACACTTGAAACGTCTCACCAGCTACCTCACTTCACCACATGTGCTATGAGCCAAACACATAACCATCTGGTATTGCAACTTTCCACTCAATTCAGATAAGCTTCCTTCCATTATTTAACAATAACACAAGCTGCAACCCTCCACAAGGCCACTTTTAAAAACAAACTTCATTGAAATATTAATGCTTAATTCATGTAATATTATTATATTTATGATAATTTTTCTTGAATAATTGGTGTTTATTGCATGTAACATTATTATATTTAAAATCATTTTTCTTGAAATAAAAAAAGAGAAAAAAAATTAAGAGCAAACTTCAAGTCTTTTGCAGGAAAAGGCCATTTCTATTAAGTAGTTATGTATTTCTTAGCTACTTAACATATGTCAAACTGTACTGCCATGTCCACTAGGTTCCTTTTTTTTAATTGTATCACAAATGAATATCTTGAGTTCTGTGTTCCTTACTTGACTTTTCTCATAAGCCCTGTGGTATTTCTTGTGTGATTTCATATAATTCAGTGACTTACAGGAATACCTACTTCACATTATAGCAGAACTAAATACATTTATTTAAACATACTGATTCTCATAATTTCTTCCAAGAATCTGATTCAAGAGGTTTGGAATGTGATCAGGGTAGTGGACTATTTTTTTCTCTTTTTTTCCTACCAGTTTCCACATGGTTTTCTAATTTTGGATGAGTACTCTTTTATTCAAATTTAAGAGAAATTAAGACATAAATATTTTGCCAATGATAGATGCTCTTACTTAACACAGGAATTTGGAATGATCCAAGAGTGAATCCAGAAAAACACAAAGAAGACTGAGAAGTTATTCTTAAGACAGTAGAGGCCATGGCATCAAGAATAGAGTTCAAGCAGTGACAGAAGTCCAGCAAATATGGTGCCAGAGGTGAAATCCAATCATACCATCACCACAGCATGGCTCTGCTGCCCAGTTGTCATTGACTTTTGCCTGTTCTCCAAGCCTGGTTTGTGGCCTCTATGCAAAGGGGCTCTGTAGAATTTGGTTTGAGAATTATTGTTCTTAAGTGGATCACAGAACTATTATTTTAAAGTAGTTAAATATTATACTGTTTAAATTTACCAGTCATTTTTTCCTCCTTTTTCTGAGATATGTGTTACCAATTATTAAAACATTTTTTTAAATATTACCCTTACCACATCCAGGCAGAGGCAATTATTCTGGGGCTAGTCATGCATTTTGGAACTGGGAGAGTTGGGAGGCAGACAATGCTTTCTTCCCCCATTTTCCTCAGCTCTTACCATTTTTTCCAGACCAGAATATTAAAATTACCAGTTTCCTAAACCATCATACTTGTACTATCAGAAAAAAGCCCTGATACCTACAAAAACTGCAAATGAAACAAAAAGAAAAAAGAGAACAGCAACAAACTTTTGGTAAGCTTTTATTCATCAAAGTTAGTCATATTCCCTGGAAATCATGAATTTGGAGGGACAATAAAAATTTATTTCAGAGTTTATCACAAGTTTAATACATTTTCCTTACTACGTAACTTCCCCAAAATTAAGGTGTAGGCAAAAGTAGGTTTATACTTGTTTGTGTAGAAAAATATATAACACACAGGATAAACAATAATATAAGAATAAACTCTGTTTCGCATACTCATAACTGTAAACGTACGTTTGCCTACCACTATATTTCCACTTTTTACAGCTGCTTGGAAGGTGGAAATCATGTAGAGTAAAGCTGGTTATGTTTTATGAGTCATGTGAGTCCAAGAAACTGACTTCATTGCCTGTAAAAACATTTAGTGCTTATCGTCTGTATCGCCAATGATTCAGTAAGTGGCACAGTTAAACACTGGACAATTGTTATACTTCATACATGTAAGTGACATGTTCTTACAAAACTGCATATTACTTAATTATTCATATAATGATTTATAATACTAACCAATGATCTGTGTGACTAGGGTTCAGTTTCCTTCCCTATAAAATGAAGTGGTTGTGATTAATGCTTACCCTGGTCCATTCGAGTCCTAACATTGCATTGTTTATATAAACACTAACAGAAGCTTACTGTATGCATTCTTATTTCTTATTCAAAATGGTCAATAAACCTATTAATTGTTCATATGGCGAGCAATCTCCTAATTACTTTTTTAAAAATAGAAATCTTTATTTTCCACTTCCAAGTTGACTTAAAGTAGAGTTCAAAGATTTTTGTTATAATCCTCTGCATTTCTCTGCATTATAATCATTAATTTTACTGCCACTAAATATTTTAAGGTAATCCCTTCTCAAAGAGCAAGTTACACAGCATATTCATTTATTTATTTATTATTAATTTTTAAAATGATCACCCAAGGATATGTTTTTATTGATTTTTGATACAGAGAAGAAGGAAAAGAGAGAGAAAAATAATTGATGTGAGAGAGAAACATTTATGGGTTGTCCCACATATGCACCCAGACCAGGGATTGAACCCACAACCTAGATATGTGCCCTGACTGAGAATTGAAGCCACAACCTTTCAGTACATCGGAGGATATCCCAACTAAGCCAACTGGGCAGGGAACACAGCATATTTAAAACAAAGGTGAGAAATCAAATCACTAAACTTACAGTGAAACCTCCATTATCTGGCAATGATAGTAACATTGGTCATTTTGTGTAACTGAATTTGTAAATTAATAGAATCTGCACCTACATGGTAATCCCCTTAACAAAAATTTCCCCTATATTCAATTACTAGATATCATCAGGAAGAACATACTAATCACTATCTTATGAAATCTTGGACAAAACTTGAAAATAAAGCAAAGAAGTGGGAAACTTCTTTTTATAAGAGAAATTACATATTTATTTAGTTTTAGTAGACTTTATTTTTTTCAAAATTTTTAAGTTCACAGTAAAATTAAGAGGAAGTACACAGTTCCTATATATTCCTGACTACGCACATGTGTAGCTTCCCCCATTATTAACCTCCACCACCAAAGTAGTTTTTTTTGTTATAATTGATGAACCTACATTGACATATCATAATTACTCAAAGTCCATAGTTTACATTAGGGTTTACTTTTGGTGTTCTACATTCTATGAGTTTGGACAAATGTGTAATGATATGTATCCACCATTACTAGATAAAACTTTTTCCTGCTCCAGAAATCCTCTGTGCTCTGTGTATTGCCCCTTCCTTCATTCTAACCTCTGGCAACATCAAAATGTTTACTGCATCTATAGTTTCCTATTTTCCAGAACATTATATAGTTGGAATCATAGAGTAAGTAGCCTTTTCAGATTAATAGAGTCTCTAGATCACTACCTGGGCCTCCTCACTTCACTTTTAGCATGTTCTTCACAGTATAAGGGTTGGTAATACTGCCCATCTGCCATAGCCAGTGGGCAATTGTCCTGTGGTTTAGAGGAAACACATCTTTTCAATATCATTCCGGAGTGAAAGCCACTTAAACATTTTATGGGGTAATATATTGACATAGAATCATTATTTACTATTAGAGGCCCATTGCAGGAGGATTCCTGCAAGAATAGGGCTTTTCTCCCATCTCTGAAGCTCCTACCCCGCCCTTCTCTGTGGCTCCTACCCAGCCCGTCTCTGCCGCCTCTCTCCCGCCCATCTTCACTATCTCGGCTCTGTTGCTTGACTTCCTTCTACGGTGTCTTCAGTCTTCGCTCCCAGCCAGTATATGCAAATTAACCGCCATCTTTGTTGGCGGTTAATTTGCATATCATGCTGATTAGCCAATGGGAGGTGTAGCGAAGGTACGGTCAATTACCATGTTTGTCTATTATTAGATAGGATTGATTAAAGACCTTAGACTGAGGTAACTTGTATGTTAAATTGTAGACTTTTGTCCAGAATAGAAGCACATAATTTCTGACCTGTAGAATGTTTATCTCAAAGATTATGGTCTATTACACTGTAAAACTGTCACCTGTTTTATATCTAACCAGAAATAGTCATTTTTTTATTAAACTGCACACACACACATCTTGTTTCTCAAAAGCTCTTTAAACTGGTTTTAATACCTTGCTGATTCTCTCATTAATTATCTGAATAAATTTATGACACGTTTATTTTATATTTGAAAGCCATCATATTGTCTTTTAAAAAATAGACTTTAACAATTTATTCACTGCAAATGTCTTTAACATATAACATGCTTCAGTCACGGCTATGTAAGCCAAGTGGAACCAACAAATAAAAAGTCAATCCCAGCCATAGAAAATCTCCCAATCTAATCAAACATCTCACTAAAGAGTAAAGAGATAAAAGCTCTGGCAGAGGATTTATCAAATTGCCAAGAAACACCGATGGAATCTTATCCTGACTGGATGCTTTTTGTAAAGCAGGAAAAAAAAAAAAAAGAGAAAGATTTCAAAATGAAGTGGTATTTTGGGCTTATCATTAAAGAGTATAATTATTCCAGTATGTAGGGTAGAGTGAGAGAGTTAATTTCTTAGCTCAGCACATAATACAAAATTACCCTTGAGGAAACTTTTATACTCACCCATAAAGTATAGTACACATTTTGTGTATATAATCCTGCATGATACTAGATATGTATGGATGTTTAATGCAAATAGTAAAATAGGGTAAGTAATCTCAAAGAGAAACTATTTTTAGAAATTTAATCATTCAAATGTTTTGTTGCTAGGAAAATTTAAGTAAAGTTATGAATTTTTCTGTTCTTTGCTGTAATTTTTTCTATAAACTACTAAATATACTTTTAACTCTTCATTAGGCATTGTTTATTTATGAATAATTCTGCAAATAAAAACAATCACATAGCCAGCTGAACAATATATTTCACTTCTTCATTAATTTTCAGGAATATATTAAATTTACTCACAGGTTTTCTCCATTGGTTTTGGCCAATAAACCTTTACTACTTTGGATTTCCTGGATCATACACTCACCTTGCCAGTACAAAGGGAAAGACTCACAAAGTGTACAGGTCTCCTATGCTATTGTATATAATTCATGTCGTGCCTGTGTCCTCAACCATGGGAGGGAAGATGTTTGCTTATCTCTAAGCATGTTTTTTTGAATTTAAGTCAGTTAAATGTGTTTATGTACCATGGCACTCCCCTGTTACAGGGAGAAAACTGAAATGTATATAAGCAAAGGAAATAGTTTAATAGTAAGAGGCTTAACTTTATAAAGCACATTTGTGCAACTAAAAAAATCTTGGATTGCTTATGATGATTTTTCTCCTCCCCCTCAGCTTCATTGAAATATAATTGATATTTAACATAGTTCAAATTTACGGTGGATAACATGTTGAGTTGATATACTTTTATATTGTAAAATGATTAATTGCCAGATTAGGGCTAATACTTCCATCACCTCCCATAATTACCATTTTATTTTTGTGATTAGAACATGTAAGATCTACTCTGTTAGCAACTTTCAAATATTTTTGATGCAGTTTTGCTAAGTATGATTACTATGGGTACATTATGGTTGGATTCTTGAGTTCCATTTTTTTTTTGTTTTATTTTGTTTATTTGTTTCTTCAGCGCTATTGGATTGTCAAATCTTTACTTACTCTCTCAAACTCTCAGCAAATGGTTTGTTTGTTCTTATTTCCTATAATCTGCCAGAATTTATCAAACTATGAATACTTTGAGAAAAAATTGCCAAAAGTTAAATCCTCTGTTGCTTCCTTTTCTCAATAATCTTAGTCACTGAAATCATGACTATGTTGATCACCCTGCATTCTACATTTGTCTCCCTGATCCTATGAGAATGTCAAATGCTCTAAGCCATGGGTTTCTTTCTGGTATTTTAGCCTGTGATGTTGGTGAATGGATTAGACACTAAGTGGTAAAGCATCTGGCTCCTTTCAAGAGGTTCCGACTTTTCCCTATAACTTGTCCTCCTTAAAGTCCTAGCCTCTACAGGCATTTTTCTCTTGCAGTTGATTTTTTAAAAATTTTTATCTAGGGTTTTTGCTATTTTATCCAGGTTTCAGATTTCTCAGCTGGATAGATGGTCTGATACAAGCTATTATTTCATAACAAGATGCAAAAAATAAGAACATCACCCAATAATTTATTGGTGATTGTAGTGGGCTGAATAATGGTCCTCAAAAAACAAAAAGTAAAAAAGTGTTTACCTAGAATCTCAGAATGTGGCCTTATTTGGAATAAAGGTCTTTGTAGATGTAATTAAGACAAGGATCTTTAAATGAGTTCACCCTGGTTTAGCTTGGGCCCTAAACCCAAATGATTAGTGCCCTTATACGAGGAGAAGACCTTATAAAAATGGAAGCAGAGATTGGAGTTAAGCATCCCAAGTCAAGGTAGCCCTGAAGCTACCAAATACTGGAAGACAAAAGCTAGGATTCTCCACTAGAGAAGTACACACCTGTCAACACCTTGACTGCAGACTTTCAGTCTTCACAGCTGGGAGAGAATACATTTTTGTTGTTTTAAGACATTAAGTTTCTGATAATTTGTTATGGCAGCCCTAGGAAACAATTCATGATTTTAAATTTATGATTAATTAAACTTCAACAGTACAGTATATGTTATTTTTGTACTCCAAAATTACAAGAGCACTAATTAAACTAATTATGTTATATACTAGAGGCCCGGTGCAGTAAAATTTGTGCACTCGAGGGGTACCTCAGCCCAGCCTGTGCCCTCTCACAGTCTGGGACCCCTCGGGGGATGACCACCTGCTGGCTTAGGCCCACTCCCTGGGGGATCGGGCCTAAGCTGGCAGTCAGACATCCCTCTGGCAGCCCAGGAGCCCTTGGGGGATGTCCACTTGCCAGTGGGGAGCAGGCCTAAGCTGCAGTCA
>NW_005354212.1:613349-622294 GCF_000412655.1 Myotis brandtii | reverse complement strand
GTGGCTGCCGGCCGCCATCTTGGTTGGGTTAATTTGCATATAGTCACTCTGATTGGATGGTGGGCATGGCTTAGGGCATAGCAAAGGTATGGTCAATTAGCATCTTTGTCTTTTATTAGTGTAGATTATTAACAAGATCATATTATATAAAAAATATTGGAAATACAGATATAATTTAGTTTTCTTATTTTACAAGTGAGGAATCAATGGTCCTCAGAATTGAAAGGATTTTTATATACTGTTTTAATCTTCCACCTTCCATGCAACATTTTGATACCAAACCCTGCCTGGTATATTTTGTGATTATTAATATACCAATGCAGTCCCTTCATGTTTGAAGTCGTTGTCTTCTCTCTAAAAGTTGGACCCAGGCAGTTTTCTAGTGCAAATTTCAGCTTTGGTTCATTGTAATATAAGGAATCAGCGCACAAGTTTTCTGGGCAATACTGTTTTGTGCTGCATTTTAAAAGTGAAGATTTCCTTTAGATAACTCTTTGACATTGTAGGAAGTTAAGTCACAGCATTTCATTTCCTCTAGGCCATTTTGTCTTCTTGGTATATCTACTGTTATCAGTCTAGTCCATTTATATTTCTAATTAATTATCTAGATACTAGAGGCCCGGTGCACAAAATTTGTATACTGGGGATGGGGAGTTCCTCAGCCCAGCCTGCACCCTCTCCAATCTGGGATAATTTGGGACTTCTGGCTCCCAACCACTCGCCTGCCTGATTGCCCCTAACTGCTTCTGCCTGCCAGCCTGATGACCCTCAAACCACTCCCTTGCCAGCCTGATCAACGCCTAACTGCTCCCCTGCCAGCCTGATCGCCCCCAACTGCCCTCCCCTGCCAGTCCAGTCGTCCCCAAAAGCCCTCCCCTGCAAGCCTGGTCAGCCCGGTCACCCCTAACTACCCTCCCCTGCTGGCCTGATCGTCCATAACTGCCCTCCCCTGCCAGCCATCTTGTGGCTGTGGGTGCTGCCATCTTTGAGGGTGTGGCAGTCAATTAGCATATTCCCTCCTTATCAGCTGTGGGCATCGCCATCTTTGCAACAGCATGAGGGTCAGTTAGCATATTCCCTCTTTATTAGATAGGATATCTGACTTCTAGCAGGTCCCCAAATATCAAGCTTCTTTATTACTCAGGCTTTGTTCCTTGTACCACCAACACTCTTCTGAGAGATTGGCCTATGCGTACTCTTTAAGGCTGTTTATTCACCTTCCCATCAGTCTTGTCTTAACCTCTCTAATATCTTCCCTCCCAAAACTATAGTTTTGGAGTTCTTTGTTCCTGCTCCAGTAACTTCTTTAAAATTTTGTTGAAAGTATTGACCTTTACTGTGACCTTCTTTTACATGAATGCCTAATAGCAACAGATTGTATACTGTTCACCTTTGAAACTTTTAATATCCAGCAATAAATGTATACTGAACTAAACTGAACAGAAAAGGGGAAGCAGCCAAAGTGTCACTGTTTGCAGAGTAGTTCGTAAGACTGCCTTGATTGGTTGTGACAGTAGCTAATCACATTTTACCAGGCACTTCATTCACACATATTAGTTAAATGAAGGGACGACCATAGATTTATTTGGTGCACAAACCATGTATTTACATAGGGAAGTCTTGGAAGTTTTTGTTTTATTTTGTTTTTCTCTCTCTCTCAAACCTGTCAACTACATTGAAAAGATCATCTCTTCTGCTTTCTCTAGTTTGAAATTCATCTTCAAGTTGGCTAAAGGATGCTTGTGGTTTTTTTTTTAAATATATTTTTATTGATTTCAGAGAAGAAGAGATAGAAATATCAATGATGAGAGAGAATCATTGATTGGCTGCCTCCTGTATGCTCCACACTGGGGATCAAGCCTGCAACATGGGCATATGCCCTGACTGGGAATTGAACTGTGACCTCCCGGTTCATAGGTCAACACTCAACCACTAAGCCATGCTGTCTGGGCTAAAGGATGCTTTGTAATAGCAATCTTCTACTGAGAAATGACACTGTACTAGGCTCATCACACACATTGTTCTATTTATTCTTTGGTATAATCTAGTTACTCATCCTACAAATAAGTTAGTTGAATTTGAAAATAATTAAATATATCCAGAATTTATGGCTATAAATTCCTGGCATAAATTCTATCAAATTTTCTGCTACATCATGCTGTGATTAACCATAATTTTCATGAACCTTTTTCATGTATTTGGTTTTATTAAAATTAAACCATCTAGTTTATATGCAATGGTATAAAATGTGATAAGAATGTATTATTCACGCTGGCCAATTTGGCTCAGTGATGGATGTCAGCCTGAGGACTGAAGGGTGCTGGCTTTGATTCTGGTTAAGGGCACATGCCCGGGTTGCAAGGTTGATCCTTGGTGGGGGGCATGCAGAAGGCAGCCAATCAATTATTCTCTCTCATCATTGATATTTCTATCTCCCTTTCCCTCTCCCTTCCTTTATAAAATCAATAAAAATATATTTTAAAAAGCTTAAAATAAATAAGAATGTATTATTCAAAAAATACACATTTTCATAAGCATTCCTTGGGTTAAAGGTAAATAGTACCTAAAGTGCAATTGACTTGTTTAATAATCTTTTGTTAGTGAGCAATGTGGTAAATGTCAATGTAATGGAAAGAAAAACAATACTTCTTTTTTTCAACTCTTTCCTAAAATATTCAGATCCAAGGCTCAACCTGCAGTACAAAATTTATTCTTTGAGCTGGGGAAAATGGGAACATCTGTAATGGTGTCAATAATAAAAATAAAGAAAACATATTAATAAAATTTTTCTTTGCTTCTCTCTAGAGTAAATCTAAATCCAAGAAATAAATCATATTTTATTTGTCTTTCATCTTCTTTTGCACTGAACACATCCCATTTAGAATGAATTTTCATTATATGTCCTGTCAATATCCTTACTTTTAAAGCAGTGTTTTTATTTTTATTTTTACTCTAGCCTTGCAATATGATTTCTGCTTTCTATGCTGTTGATTATTTTCCAATACACTGATCAGCTGTCAAGTATTTGCTCCCTGACTTCTATTTGGTTTGTTACACTGATCAGCTGTCAAGTATTTGCTCCCTGACTTCTTTCTATTTGGTTTGTGCAAAAAGATGTGCCTTGGCAATTCTATGGAATATTCTTGGTTCTCTGTTGCAAAGCAAATTTTTAGTCCTTAGATGTTTCTTTAGTTACTGAAGTATAATTTTCTGACTTGAGGGGAAAAGGTTTAAGAAGGCCTGTCTGAAAGACACAAGATTTTCCATATGCAAAAAACAAAACAAAAAACTCTTAGAAAAAGCAATGTGTTGATGAATAAAATGCAATGAATCATAAAGTTTGCTTGTTTGAAATGCATGTAGATTTAAAAAGGGAAATGTTACTGAAAAAAGTATTTTTGATAGCTTCACATGAAAATACATTACAAATATGTAGCACATTTAATTGATTCGAGTCTTCAAATAAATCTTTATTACCCAAATTAGCCATATTTGTTTGTTGCTTCAGGCATTTTGCAATCTACTCATGAGCTAGAAAAATTTAGTTGTTGAGTTAATACGCACAATCTTTGAACTTATGGGCTTTTAAAATTATTTTGCAAAAAGTATTAAAAAATTGATTTGAAGAAATCAAACTAGTCATTTAACAACACTACTGTATAATTAATTCCTAAAGGACTTTCCAGTCTTTCTTTGTGCGGCACTTGGTCTAAATAATTTTGCTCTTAACTTCTTGCACTGGATTATTTGTTCATTTGGACCATATTTTCTCTACTGAATTTATAGAGAGTTTTTTTTTCTTTCAAGCCCTTTCCTGGAATAGCCAAGTCCAGTTTCTAGCTCTGTTGTCCATATCAATGTATTTTTATTCTGGTAACAATGGTTCCACATTTTCAGTGGGGCAGAAACTGTCCATTTTCTCAGCTCTTCTTCCCAAGCAGTCAGTGAAAATAACACATGATCTCACTCATTTGTGGAATATAAAGAACATTATAAACTGATGAACAAAAATAGATACAGAGGCAAAGAAACATTGAACAGATTGTCAAACTACAGTGGGAAGGCTGGGGAAGGTTGGAGAGGGAGAGGTAAGAGATCAACTGAAGGACTTGTATGCATGCAGGGTGGCCAGGGAAAGGTTAATGGGGGAAAAAAGGAGACATATATACTACTATTTGTAATACTTTAAATAATAAAATAAAATTTTAAAAAAACACCTCTGACAAGACTGAGAAGTAGGATGCTTTTACTCTTTTAACATAACATTTTTAGTGTTCCATGATCTTATTCTTTTGTGTTGATATTATAAAAGAAGTCAATAAATTATCCAGTATAGGCTTGCTATATGATAACTCTTCCCGCTCTAAAAAAATTATCTTTTGGTGTCACATCTTTTCTCAAGCTTAGAGAGCCATGCATATCATACTATGTTGGCATGATGGTAGTTTTAGGTATAGATATGTTAAGTCTCCCCATCAGTACATAATAAATCCTTGGAAACACTGCAGTACTTTAAGAAGTTAAATGGTCTTCAATGACACTGGGACTAAATTTAAATGGTGTTTCTACATTGAATCAAACAGAATCCCACAGTGTGAGGTGGGTGGGGCTCCTGGAGTCTCCAATACGTTGACACACTACCTCATCATCTGTGTAATTGGTTTGACACCTCTGAGGTCTAATTGTTGAACAGTTATCATTTAACAACAAAAATAGATAGTTGTCTCAAAATCATGAGTCTGAAATAGAGCATTTCATGATCTTTCTCAATTCTAGAATTCTCTTACAGTCTTCCATGTGGTAGAATCTCAGAGGCCACCAAATGCAGTAGTATATATCCACAGAGTATAACAAATGTATCAAGTACATTTCAAAGCATTTTGCATTATTTTCTTACCTATGAAATATAGAAACTTTTAACTTCCAGTCAACTTTCATATTAAAGGTTGGTTGTTAGAGGTTTTCATTGAAGTATAACATGGATTCAGAAAAGTTCACATATTACCAAGTACTCTTCAGTGGATTTTCCAAAACTGTGAAAACTGTGTAACCAGTACCCAGATTAAGAACCGCTATCCAGAAGTTCACCTTGTGCCCTTTACAAACACTAACACCCCCACCCCTAAATGGAAATTATTTTCCTGACTCCTAACACCATAAATTAGTTTTGCATCTTTTGTTCTAGATATACATGGTATAATGCATTCTTTTATTTCTAGGTTCTTGTGTTTAACATTATGTTTGTAAGATTCATCCATGTTTCTTAGATGGATAGCTCATTAATTATTTCTCAGTTCTGTACAATATTCTACTGAGCTATTATATCACAATTCATTTATCCTTGCTATTGCTAATAGACTTTTGTTAATTTCTTTTTTTTAGGCTATTACTGACAATACTATTGTGAACATATTTTTGTATCTATGTATTCAATTAACTCAGCATTTTTTATTGAAAAGGTCATACCATTTCTATTACTTTTTGATGAAGCATTTTTTAAGCATATATATTTTAGGTTTGGATAATCCAAAGCAGATTTTTACCAAATAGTTTTTTTAGGGAGGACATTCAAAAATTAGGTGTTACAGTGATAATTTGCTCAGGAAAAAATTTTAAAGAATTAGAAGAATGTAGAGGTCTAAAATCAAATTCTAACTTTTTCTGTGCATTCAATTTGCACATAACTAGATATAGAAGCTTTATAATATTCCTATGTCTAATCATTTAGATTTATTTATGAAAATTCAATGTATCGAACCATTACCAATATTTTCAGATCATTAGTTCTTTCCAAATAAGTGTAACACTAATAAGTAAGACTAATTTTCCTAAAATTATATTCTTTGTTAATGACTCCACATTGTTACCTATGTGCATTATTATTTCAAATAAAATTTTTTTATTAGCATATCACTATAGAGAAAGCATGGAGTTTAGATTTAGAATTTACAGGAGATAAAATATTTTCAGAGGCTGTTTCCTATTCTATAAAAATGAAAACAATAATAATGCATACTCTACAACATTATTGTGATAATCACATGAGATAATGTTTGTAAAACATCTCACCAAGTAAGAAATACATACTAAGGAAATAATCTTTTCAAAGGAAGGAGAATATAGGGAAATGGCAATTTCATGAGCTTGATAGTCAAATTGATCAAATCCAAAAGCTGCTGTGAATTTTAAGTTTATTGTAGCTTTGGCTACTTGCTCAGAATGCATATTGCTCTCCCTCTCCAAAATATCATTAAAAATGCTGAAAATGACACAACTGGAAATACTGACAAAAACTAAAATTGTCAAATTGCCAGAGTCATTAGAATTTGATTAAGAAAAACTAAAAATTTTATTCATGTTTATATCATGAAAGTTGGAAAAGTAGTTGTCCCTCTACTATCCCTTTGCCCAAGACTCAGAAATCAAGAGTCGGTACCAATAAAAAAATCTAGGCACGTATTCCTCAACTTCTTGGGTATTTTTGTGTTCATGTTTTATCACATTGTGTCATTACATTGTGTCACATCACATGCCACTGTATCATATCACATCCAATCCTGCATGGTATAATACTGTAGTATATTACTTTGAATGAAGTGGACAACATAATAATCTTGCCTCCACGTGTTATTAAACAGTATTTATTTTGGGTCTCCCAGAACCTAAAAGAACAAACAGTGGGAAGACAGAGTGGATATAGATATGATGATTTAACACACAGCATTTTTGGAAATATGATACCCTTAAGCAAATTTCTAGAGTAAGACATTTGTCAATAGTATTTGGAAATTTAATTTTTTTCAAATTACATTAATTCTCAGTGTCAGAAATTAAAGAGGACAAGTAACAACTGACACCACATAAATACAAGAACTGTAAGCAAACACTATGAACAATTATATGCCAACAAAATGGACAAATTCTTAGAAAAAATACAACCTTGAAAACTGAATCAGGAAGAATAATAAAACCTGAATAGACCAATAACAACTGATGAAATTGAAGCAGTAATAAAAATTGCCAGAAAACAAAAACTCTGATACAGAAGGGTTAACATAGGAGGTTTTACCAAATATTCAAAGAGCTAACACCTATCCTCCTTAAAGTATACCAAAAATATCCCAAGAGGAAGGAACACTTTTGAGCTCTTTTTATGAGGCGATCATTATACTAATTCCAAAACCAGATAAAGGCACTACAACGAAAGAGAATTACAGGCCAATATCCCTTATGAACATAGATGTAAAATCCTCAACGAAATATTAACAAATCAAATCCAACAATATATTAAAAAGATCATACACCATGGTTTTATTCCAGGATGTAAGGCTGGTACAATATTCACAAATCAATAAATGTGATATATCACATAAACAAATTAAAAGACAAAAATCACATGATTAGGTCAATAGATGCAGAAAACACTTTAAACAAAATTTAGCATCTATTTTTAATGAAACTCTCAGCAATGTGGGAATAGAAGGATCATACCTCAAGAAAATAAAGGCCATATATGACAAACCTACAGTGAACGTCATACTCAATGGGCAAAAACTAAAACCATTTTCCGTATGAACAGGCACAACACAGGGATGTCTGCTTTCCCCACTCTTATTCAACATAGTACTGAAAGTCCTAGCCACAGTGATCAGAAGATAAAATAAGAGGCATCCTAACTGGGAAGGAAGAAGTAAAAGTGTCCTTATTCACAGATGACATTATATTCTACATTGAAAGCCTTAAAGAGTCTACCAAAAAAAACAAACAAAAAAACTACTAGATTTAACGAATGAATTCAGCAATGTAGCAAAATACAAAATTAACACCCAGAAATTAATGGCATTTTTATATACCAATAATGAACTCTCAGAAAAAAACAACAACAACAAAAAACAAACAAACAAAATTTCCATTTACCACTGCAACAAAAAATAAGTTAAGATATTTAGGTATAGACTTAACCAAGGAGGTAAAAGACCTGTACTCAGAAAACTACAGGACATTGCAAAAATAGATAGAGGAAGATATAAACAAGTGCAACAATATTCCATGTTCATGGATTGGTAGAATTAACATCAATTGGATGTAATCCCTAGTGTAATACCAAGGGCACATTTCACAGATTTAGAACAAATACTCCAAAAATTTATATGGAACCAAAAAAGACCCCAAATAGCTGCAGCAATCTTGAGAAAGAACAAAGTTGGAGGGATCATAAAACCAGATATCAAGTTATACCACACAGCCACTATAATCTAAACAGCCTGGTACTGGTATAAGAACAGGCATATAGATTGATGGAACAGAACAGAAAATCGGAAATTGACGCAAGCCATTACTCTCAATTAATATTTGACAAATGAAGCAAGAGCATACAATGTAGAGATCGTCTTTTCAATAAAGGGTGCTGGGAAAATTGGACAGGTACCTGCAAAAAAATGACACTAGAACATGAACTTGCACCATACACAAGAATAAACTCAAAATGGGTAAAAGACTTAAAGGTAAATCATGAAACCATAAAAATCCTAGAAGAAACCATAGGCAGCATAATCTCAGACAATATGTTTGCCAATATATTCTCCTAAGGAAAGGGAAACTAAGGAGAAAATAAGCAAATGGGACTGATCAAAATGAAAACTTCACAGCAAAAGAAACCATCAACAAAATGAAACAGCGCCCACTCTATGGTAGAACATATTTACCAATGATACATCTAATAAGGAGTTAATTTCTGTGGGGAGCTGATATAGGGTTAAGCCTCGGACTGACCTGTGGGCAAAGTCATAAACAATTCCCAGCTTAGAGGGCACAGTCCTCTTAGCATAATTAGGCTTGACCTTATGACGCTCCCTAGATCTTACTCGGGAAGCTAATGGGCTGAGGGAAGTGCAGGAAGTGTAACTATGGTCAAAACAAGTGAAACTCACAAGAACTGTGTAACT
>NW_005354212.1:596790-613113 GCF_000412655.1 Myotis brandtii | reverse complement strand
TCTCTCTCTCTCTCTCTCTCTCTCTCTCTCTCTCTCTCTCCCCCTCCCTCTTCCCTTCCTTCCATTCTCTCTAGAAATCAATGGAAAAAAGATCCTAGGGTGAGGATTAAAAAACATATGGGCAAAGGACTTAAATAGACACTTCTCCAAATGGGACATATAGATGCCTACGAGACATATAAAAATACTCAAAGTCACTAATAATCAGATAGATGCAAATTAAAACCATAATGAAGCATCACTTCACACATGTCAGAATGGATACCATCAACAAATCAACAAACAATTGCTGGTGAGGATGTGGAGAAAAGGGAACCCTAGTACACTGCTGGCAGGAATGCAGACTGGTGCAGCCACTATGAAAAACAGTATGGATAGTATAGAGTTTCTTCAATAACTTAAAAAATGAACTCCCATTTGACTCAGTGATCCCACTTCTGGGAATATATATTAAGAAATTCAAAACTCCAATCAGAAAGAATTGTGTTACACCTATGTTTATAGCAGCACAATTTATAATAGCTAACATCTAGAAACAGCCCAAGTGCCCATCAGTAAATGAGTGGGTAAAAAAGCTGTGATACATTAACTCAATAACTTAAAAAATGAACTCCCATTTGACTCAGTGATCCCACTTCTGGGAATATATATTAAGAAATTCAAAACTCCAATCAGAAAGAATTGTGTTACACCTATGTTTATAGCAGCACAATTTATAATAGCTAACATCTAGAAACAGCCCAAGTGCCCATCAGTAGATGAGTGGGTAAAAAAGCTGTGATACATTAACACCCTGGACTACTATGCAGCTGTAAAAAGAAGGATCTCTTACCATTTGAGACACCATCGAGGGACCTGGAGAGTATTATGCTAAGGGCAATAAGCCAGTGAGAGAAAAAGTATCACATGATCTCACTCATATGTGGAATCTAATGAATAAAATAAAATAAATTGATGAACAAAACAGATCCAGAGTGATGAAAATATCCAACAGACTGACAAATCTCAGAGGGAAGGTGGAATCTCAAGGATTCAAATCTTGTTATGGGCAAGAATACAGAATTAGGACAAAGAATAATGATGACTGTTTTATTGGAGAGGAGAAAGAGCTATAATATGGCAGTTCATGTACTAGTATCTACAGATCCACAAAAGAGCAATATGTGCCTCAGAGGAGAGGAAGTGAAATGAAAACACATCACTGTCTGAATTGGAAGTGGAAACTGACTTTCTGAGCCACACTACTCTACTCAAACTCCACTTCTTTGAGTCTTATTTGTATATTTCTCCATCCCTTTGAAATGTAATTTTATCAGAGCCTAGAAGCTCTGTCTTCTTTTATGTATACCAACTTAATAAAAGGTCTTCCTTTTAGCTGGTCATTTATCTTCCAGTTCTCAGACCAGATTTCGTTCTTCTCATGCCCTGAATATCTGCAAAGAGCAAGCTTTGACTTCAAAGGGAGGAGTCTCTCAGTGAAGAACAGGCAGTTCACTGAAACAAAGTGTGGTGCACGCTAGTGATCACTTTAAGCAAAGGCTCTTTCCAGTTTCCTCTATTTATATGTTTTTAGAAATTGTATCTCAAATCTTAACAAAGACAACACAAAACGACCACTAAAGACAAAAGCATACATATATGAATTTTTAGATTGCTTAAGGATAAAAACCTTTTAAAAATGTCCTATAGATACCTTGTTCAAAATTACCCCATATACCTACCAAGTTTTAACTCTCTGAGTCAAATTTGACCCTTAAAATTTTATTTGGAATCCACATATTTATGATTATTCATAGTTTGCCATTATTTTATATCAGCAATAAAAATTAAATGAAAAACAACAAAAATAATCTATACTAATAAAAGGGTAATATGCTAATTAGACTGAACATCTTCCGGATGACCTTCCAGACGTCCTTCCGGACAAAGCCATGGTAGTGGGGCTGAGAGAGAGGCTGTTAGAGGCAATCAGGCAGGCAGCGGAGAGCAGTTAGGGGGATCAGGCCAGCAGGCAGGTGAGCGGTTAGGAGCCAGCAGTCCTGAGGGATCCCAGATTGAGGAGGGTGCAGGCCGGGCTGAGGGACCCCCGCCCCGTGCAAGAATTTCATGCACCGGGCCTCTAGTATAGAATATAGTGAGAACACATATTTATTAAGATAAATGAACATTTTATTTTAGTCTTATGTTACATTGTTATTGAAAGCATTACATATACATTTAAAAATATTTTATGATAAGATGTTGGGACCTTGTAACAACTTAAACAATAAGTCTGATTCAAAAAATATATTTTTCTATCAAAATACAGATTTTTAAAATGACTTCACGCTTTATATAATTTTAAATTGCTATTGAAGATTGAAATTTATATCACAGCCCTAGCTATGTGCCTCAGTTGGTTGAAACATTGGCCTGTACACCAAGAGGTTGTAGGTTTGAAACCATACCTTGGCTGCAGGTTTGATCCCCAGTCAGAGGAGTATGGGAGGCAACCGATCAATGTTTCTTTGTTTTTCTCTCTCTTTCAATTTTTCTTTCTCCTTCTCCCATCCTTTCTCTCTGAAAATCAATGAAAACATATCCTTGGGTGAGGATTTTTTTTTTTAAATTTGCATCACATTCTAAAATACTAGACCCAAAATGAAATTCCAATAAAAGATAAAAGCAAGTATCTCTAAAACGATATAGAAATAGTTGAAACATAAAATTCTAAGTTATGCATCAATAATCAGCTTTATTATGTGTGTATGAAAACTTCTCATGATCTAATAATTGTGTTATTTTTCTAAAAATGTATCAACTAAGTTTACCATGTTAGAAAACCAACTCAATGAATATTTTATATGAAAATATGGTAAAGCCTCTGAAAATATGTTCTGCTGCATATTTGTGCCACTGTTCATTCAAGTCAAAATTATTTTTACAATACAGACATTGTTTTCATTCTAACTTAAATGTGAAATTTGTCATAATAATTGTAAGAACATCATGGTTTTAATGTATTATCTTGAGAAATAATATTGGATTTATATATGAATTCTGATTCAAGATTCTTATTTCAAAACACTTTGCTAGCATATTACTTTATGTATGGCATTCATTTGTTCTACCTTGCCTGTTTTAATTAAATCATCATTGCACTGTGATTTTTTGCTAATTTTGAATGATGGATCCATCATTGTTTGTTCATAAAAGCTGATTGGAAACAAGGCATTCATTATGTTGTGGCTTATAATCTCTTCACTTCATAATCACAGGACAGTTGCTGTAGCTGCATCTTTGTTATCAAGTTTTTATATAAATATTGTGTTCTCTCATGATTGATTTTCATCAACAGCATAGTCTTTATATTTGCAGTCATCAAATTCTTGTCCTTTGTGCTACTTTACAAAATGCTATCCTAATATAGAGAAATTCACATTATTTTGAAGAAAACCTATATCTAAATCATTCTTTAATAAATCTTTCATCTACAGATATGCTATTTGGGTAAATTAACAAGTAGAATGCTCTTTCCAAAGTGTATGAATTGTCCATATCTGTTGCCTGGTTGAAATGTAGTTATTTTTAAGCCTTAATTCTTTACATCATTGCAAATTACATTATGGAAAAAAAATTTCTATACACAGTTCATGAGCATTCAAAAGAGGAGAAATGTTAACTTTTAAAATAGATCTTTGAGTTGACTGTCATTCCAGAAAATGTATTGGAGAGGCAGGTGCAAGGAATAAGTGTGCTGTGGTTTTCTTACTTCTGTCTTGTAGTTATAACATTGAAATTGATTATTTTGGAGGAAAATAGTCAAACTATGGAGAGTTTGTAAGATATAATAGAGCAATAATTTTCTTTTGACTTTTAGCCATGTGTATGTATAAAAGTTGGGCCTAGGAAACGCATCCAAGATTTCTGAAATAACTGTCATCACAAGAATTCAGTCTTTGGCAGCATTAAATGGTCTGTATTGTGAGCTACCAGCATGGCCTTTGAGTTTCCACATTTTTATAGCCAGTTCATTCAACTCCCATTCAATAGAAATTTGAAAGGTATCTGACTCAGACTTTATATCATTTTATTTGGAAAGGGGTTATCTACAGTCAAACTCTACATTGCCAAAGAAATATGAAATAACTTAAAGTTATAAATCACCACAATTATTATACAAAATATTTACAGATATTTATTTGTGCAAACACCTGTGCTGAACATTGTAGAAAATGTTTCACTGATGATTGTAAATTACTTAGTAACTTACTCCGATTCATTAGAATAACTATGCATAAAGAGGAATTTTAGGGGGAAAAAAAGCAAATAGTGTGACTTCTTTTCTATACTTTAGAAACTGCTAAAAGTATAACTTTTCTCTCTGGCCTAAGTTCTATATAAGTTATTAATCTTCAAATAGTATAAAAGATTCCAAACATTAAAACAGTTTATTATAACCTATTTATAGATGTTAATATGTTGTAATATTTCCTTCTGGTTACTATGTTAAGAAATAAATAAAACTTTACAGTTTAAGACTCACTCTTTCATCTTTTGCCTCTCAAGTTCTCCTCACATATAATGATTTATATGTAGTATGTAAGGTTTTAATGTTTATTTTGATAATTTTACCAAGTGTATATTTACCTATAAATAGCATAAATATTATATTTTGTTTCTAGTTTAATTGTGCATATGATTCATTTCCACCATGTTAACTTAAATCTAGTTCATTCTTTTACATGCTATGCATATTATTCTAATGTATAATTAAACCAGGTTTTGAATAGTCAACTCCCTTTTGAGGAACAGAGAGGTTGTTGTACATTTTTGCTGTTAGAAAACTATTATTGCAATATCGCTTACATATTTGGAAGAATTTCTCTATGGAGAGAACTAGAGGTGGACTTTTAAAATTTTAAGTTATAAGGATATTAAACTCACTATAAGCACATTTCTTTACTAAAACTCTCTCAAGTTCCTGTTTCCTCATATCATTGTAAAATGTGGCATTATATATTTTTAACCTTTTTCCAATATCATGGGTATGAAATTATATGTAATATTTATTTTGTTGCATTATGCTGACAATTGGTATGGCTAGACATTTCAGTGTGCATTGACCTTTATGCATCCTTTCCTGTGAATTGTTCTTTTATATTCATTGTTGATTTTTCCATTGGTTATCATTTTTGTATTGATTTGCAAAGGTCCTTAAGAAAAAAGAAATACAAAGTTATTGTTTTCCTCCAAGTGGCTTATGTATTGTCCAGATTTTGTATTGCCACCTGTGTCACACAATAAGTTCCCACTTATGTATCCTACTCATATTCTTCAATATTGTCTAGAAATTCATATGTTCATTTAAGTCTAGCTTCATGGTAAATCTTATATGAACATGGCATATCTCACAATTTTAAAAAGTCTAATTTTATGCCATTGAATAAGTTTTAAAATTTTCTCCATATAGTTTTGCATATTTTTGTTAGATTTTTTTCTCTATAATTGATAGGTTTAGTAGGTATCAACTGAGCTATTTTTAAAAAATATATATTTTATTGATTTTTTACAGAGAGGAAGGGAGAGGGATAGAGAGTTAGAAACGTTGATGAGAGAGAAACATCAATCAGCTGCCTCCTGCACACCCCCTACTGGGGATGTGCCCACAACCAAGGTACATGCCCTTGACTGGAATCGAACCTGGGACCCTTTAGTCTGCAGGCTGACGCTCTATCCACTGAGCCAAACTGGTTAGGGCTCAACTGAGCTATTTTTAACTATATTTTCTAACTGCTGCTTTTGTCTAGGAACACCACTGCTTTGGAATGGTAATTTTGTATTCAGCAAACTTAGTCAATATTTTTATTTGATATTTTGTAGAGTCCCTTGGATTTTTCATGTCAGTATCATATAGTCACAAACAAAAGAATTGTATTTTTTTCCAGTCCTCATAGCCAATATATTAGTATTTTTATATGGACTAGAATAGCCAATAAAATGATGAATTGGAAAGGACAGCAGACTTTCTTGCTTTATGTTTGACTTTAATATCATTTGAATCACCCAATGAAATAATTTACCATTATCTCCTTTATATCCAAGTGTCAGTGGAGGCAAAGAGAGTTCAGTGATTGGATTGAGGTCACACAGTGAACAATATTGGAGTCAAAGCATCTCAGCTCCCGGCCCATGTTTATACTATATATCATATAGTAATATAGTATACAAGAGGCCCGATGCACGAAGATTCGTGCAAGAAAAGGCCTTTCTTCCCCTGGCTGCCAGCACATGTTTCCCTCTAGCACCTAGGACCTGGGCTACTTTGCTCCAGCCCCTGCCAGGCATCTGGGACTGGGGCTGCTTTGCTCCGGCCACTACCGTCACCCACCGGGGGCATGCTCTGAGCTGTGCTGTGTGGCCTCTCAGAGCATGCCTCCACCCCTGGTATGTGTGTGTCTGCTGGAGGGGGGGGGGGCACATGCAGACCCCTCCCGCCCAACTGCACGTGTAACTCCTCCTGAGCGGTCAGGATGCAGTCTCCTCGAGCCAGTTATGACGCCCGGCTAATTTGCATATTACCTGTTTATATATATAGATAGTACATATGGTATATGTGTACTACCTAAAGAACACAGTATATGCTTATATTATGCTATAGTGTTTTCTGAAGTGCGATGAGGAATTCTTTTTTATCATTAGTTTGCTTTAAGTATTTATCATTAGTTATCTAGATCACTTTTAATTACTTGTCTTCTATTCATGGAGAGAATCATGTGGGTAGCTCTTTTAAAATCTGTTTATGTAATCAATTTATCAATAAATTTTTCTAATATTCTAATATTAAATAATATTAAAACATCTTTTCAATTCTAGTATCGATACACCTTGGCCAAAATTTGTTTTTAGTTTATGTTTAGTATAAATGTGATTAACTGATATTTTGATTAGTATTTTTGAATAAATAAGTTTATAACTTTTCTTTTCATGTAATTTTTGTTTAGTTGTGGCCACATTTGTGCTATTTGGGTAAAAAGTTGTCTTGGAAATAAATCTCTCTTTACTATAATTTTTTTTTTACCATTTTACTATGTTTAATGCTAGTTTAATGCTAGTTTAGTGCTAGTTACATGCACATTGTTTTGCAACCATCACCATCATCTATCTGTACAACTTTTATTTTTTAATGATAAAATACACATAACATTTGCCAGCTTAGCCATTTTTAAGTTTACAGCTCACTCAGAAGTGTTAGGTACATTCACGTTGTTGTACAACCAATCTCCAAACTCTTTTCATCCGGCAAAATTGAAATTCCACACCCATTAAACAACTCCTTATTTCCCCTTCCTCCCAGCCCTTGGCAACCACCGTTCTATTTAAGTTTCTATGAATTTGCCTATTCTAGGTACCTCATATAAATGGAGTCATACAGTATTTGTCCTTGTGTGTCTGGCTTATTTCACTTAGCATAATGTCCTCAAGGTTCATATAGGTTGGAGCATGTCTCAAAACTTCCTTTTGAATATTGAATAATCCGCTGTATGCACCACATTTTGCTTACCCATTCATCTGACAAGGAACACCTGGGTAATTCCATCTTTTAGCTATTATTCTCTCTCATTAAACTTTGTTTTAATGGGTCTCAAAATTCTGTGACAGATTTTTGGTAAAGTTGTTACCATTAAAAAACACTTATTTAAAAAACTAATAACTTTAAAACTGCCACACACAAACACACACAAAAAAAATTGTCCAAAAAAAAAAAGCCTTCTTTCCTTCTGGTTAATGCATTATAATCATTAACCAGTCTTTCACTATTATACTTAAGTGGTCAATTGAGACAAAGAGTTCTAAGACTGTTCATCCACCAATGATTAAGACTGGAGTGGCAGGTATCTATATATATAAAAGCCTAAGCAATCTTAATGACCAAATGACCAAAATGACTGGAACAACCAGTCAACCAGTCACTATGATGCACACTGACCACCAGGGGTAGACGCTCAATGCAGGAGCTGCCCCCTTGTGGTCAGTGCGCTCTCATAGCCAACCTCCCGGGTCCCTCCCCCCAATTGGCCCTGATCGCCATCCAGGCCTAGGGACCCCACCTGTGCACAATGTGTGCACTGGGCCTCTAGTTGGGGATAATATTCATTTAGATCTCTCAGCTTTTTGGGCAGACTTGGTGACTTTTCCAGCTCCAGGTACCTTCTATTCTATTGCTTTGATGACATCCATAGGAACTGTCTCATATCATGACCAGCCAAAGGGTGAAGAGGAGGCTAGTCATGGAGGCTCTCAACATACATGGGCTTGCTAGGAACCATATCAACAATGGCAGAATCAACAAATTTCTTCTTTTTTTAAAAAAAAAAAATATATTTTATTGATTTTTTACAGAGGGGAAGGGAGAGAGATAGAGAGTTAGAAACATCGATGAGAGAGAAACATCGATCAGCTGCCTCCTGCACATCTCCTACTGAGGATGTGCCCGCAACCCAGGTACATGCCCTTGACCGGAATCGAACCTGGGACCTTTCAGTCTGCAGGCCGACGCTCTATCCACTGAGCCAAACCGGTTTCGGCAAATTTCAAAAACTTAGCGCCATCTTCCCGATTTTTCCCAGAACAATAATCAGTCTTCTCCTTTAGCTTAATACACTTGTAAGTAATGTGAGCTGTGTGACAGTTCAATGCAGGTGAATATCCAGCACTGATTTGGCCTGGATGGTTCAGGATAATCACCTGAGCTGTGAAGCCAGCTGCTTCCATTGGTGGATCATTTTTGCTGTCACCAGCCATGTTGTCATGATGAACACCTTTGACAGATACATTCTTGATATGAAGCCCACATTGTCTCCAGAAAGAGCTTACTCAAAGCTTCATGGTGCATTTCAACACACTTTACTTCAGTTGTAACGTTGACTGGAGCAAAGGTGACCACCATACCGAGTTTGAGAATACCAGTCTCCACTCGGCCCACAGGGACAGAACTAATATCACCAATTTTGTAGACATCCTGGAGGGACAGACACACAGGCTTGTCGGTTGGACAAGGTGGTGGCAGGATGCAATCCAGAGCTTCAAGCAGTGTGGTTCCACTGGCATTGCCATCATTATGGTGACTTTCAATCCCTTTAACCTAGGCATGCTAGCACTTGGACCCAGCTTGTTGTCACTATTCCAACCAGAAATTGGCACAAATGCTATTGTGTCAGGGTTGTCATCAATTTTCTTAAAATAGGTGCTGATTTCCTTAACGATTTCCCCATCTCTCTTTTGGTTGTAGGGTGGCTCAGTGGAATCCATTTTGTTAATACCAACATTGTTAACACATATACACTTTTTTTTTATCAGGTTGGATTTATATTTTCAATGTTTTGTGAAGCCCACCAGCCATGTGAACATGGTGTTTTACTGTAGGAAGTTTATTATTATTATTATTATTATTATTATTAATTCAATGGCTTAGATGGATACAAATCTATTCAGAAATTTTATTTCTAATTAATCCAGTTTTTTGGTAATATATTTCTAAGGTTTTATCCATTTTTCCAAGTAGTCAAATTTATTAACGTAAATTATACGCCACATGTTCTTGGCCAATTATCATGCTTCAGATTTTCTGTATCTTGGCTAGTTTACTCTGTTTAATACAGTAATTTCTAAGAACATTATCTTAAATTTTCTTATTATGATAGCAAATTGGTAAATTTCTCCTGCTCAAAATCTGCCATTAGGATAAAGTCTTGCAAGGCTCTGTATAGTCCTGCAACCACTTTCCTCTCCAATTTTATCTCTGTCACTCTAACTCAGCACACACTTTAAACATTAAACTATTTCCATTTATAAATCATGCTATGCGCTCTCCTGCCTCTAAAACTTTATTTTAGAAGTGTCCACATCACTGTAATCTGGTTAGAGTTCTCCATTTAGTGACCTCCAAGAAGCCCTTGAGGACCTGTTATATACCTAATATTTCTATCATAACATTTTGGAGCTAAGTTTTAGTTCCCTTCTCTGTGTGTGTCCTGAAGATAAGGATAAAGTCCATTTTGTTCACTGTTGTACCCTAGGACATGGCCAAATTTGATACAGTAGAAGATTCTCTCTCTATAGGTGTGCGCACACACACACACACACAGAGTGAATTAAATTGAAACACTGAAATCAGTAGATAAACACAGGGTCCCAGAGATATAATTTCTCATTTTTAAAATAACCACATTGTTGTTGTTTTTTTTAAAATATATTTTTATTGATTTCAGAGAGGAAGGGAGAGGGAGAAAGAGATAGAAACATAAATGAGAGAGAATCATTGATCTGCTGCCTCCTGCACACCCACTACTGGGGATCGGGCCCGCAACCCGGGCATGTGCCCTTGACTAAAATCAAACCCAGGACCCTTCAGTCCACAGGCTGATGCTCTATCCACTGAGCCAAACCAGCTAGGGCAACTACATTGTTTTTGACAAAATACAAAAAGCTTTTCTTGGAGGTGAAAAAAAAATCCCCTTTTTAAAATGTAGGATTTGGATTATAGTGCTGCTTTTATGGCATCAGCAAGACCATAGCCACCAAATCTAGAAACACATTAAAGAATGGATATTTTACCTCTGAAGCTGTTTTTTTAAAAAAATATATTTTATTGATTTTTTACAGAGAAGAAGGGAGAGGGATAGAGAGTTAGAAACATCGATGAGAAAGAAACATCGATCAGCTGCCTCTTGCACACTCCCTACTGGGGATGTGCCCGCAACCAAGGTACATGCCCTTGACCGGAATCGAACCTGGGACCCTTGAGTCCACAGGCTGATGCTCTACCCACTGAGCCAAGCCGATTAGGGCTGAAGCCGTTTGTTTTATAGTTTTAAGATTCTTACCTTTGCTAATCATTAAAAAGAAAAAAAATACTTCTAAAACTAAGAGTATATTTTCTGCATTATCTTGTGGGATTGGAAACTCTTCTCTATTGGTAATATTCTCAACACTAATGTTTTTTTTATGTACATACTAAAAATTGACAAATGACTCTCTGTATACTGTTTCATCTCCATAAAAGATCCAGTCTTGAAAAAGTTGGGGCCCTAATTATATAATATTGTAACATTAAAAAAAGACAAGAAATCTCATTCCTGACTTCAGCAGGCCAACTTATTGTATATCATCTTGTTATAATTCAGGAACTACTCAGACACTATTTTCTATGTGTCTTATTTTAAGACATTCTCAGTAATTTACTGCCATAATTTATAATCACATAGAGTCCCATAGGTTAATTACAGAATCTTCTGTGTAAAAATATCTATTTTCCTTTCATTTGTTTCAGTGATGTAGCCTTTATTTCATTTAGCATGCTCTAATTTTTCTAATATGGAAATGGTAAGTAGACTGGCTCGGGGTGACCTACCCATAATTTTATAGGACTCTTTCTCAACCCTTACCTAATTCCTTTCTGAGCTTATGATTAGTTCTCATATCTTTTGTATTATACTGCAGTTTCATTGACCCTGATTGTAATACTATTGAAGGAAAAAATAAATCTAACATTTTGTATTACAAAAATCTTCTAACCTTTTGTATAAAGAACAAAATTCCACTAAATTGAGTGGTGATAAATGTACATACTTGATAATTACTCCATCCAACACACACATACATATATAATCATTTCTTTCTCTTAAAATTATATTCTTATTGTATGGAATCTGGCTACAAAAATATCTTTATTATTAGTAGTAAATATATTCCTGCAATAGTTGAAAATAAGTTCTTTAATGGCAATTCCTCTCTAAAAATAACATTCTTTGCTTAATACAGGCACTTCTTGTATAGAATCAGTTTTCATATAATAAATTGTGATAATGTGATGTTTCTTAGACAGTATTGTTTGGATAATGCAAGCCACTTTTCTTTATACTTCAATATAAAACTTGAGATCATTAATGAAAGTTAAAATCAGGATCTAATATCTCTCAAGTGGTTAGAAATAGAGTGTCAGTGAAATGACCTTTTGGAATTTTTGTTTTATTATAACAACAGGAAATAATGAATTTTAAATCATTATAGTTTTATCATTAGGAAAAGAGGAGCTATTACTCTTCAAATAAAGCTAGATGTAAATACTCGATTTTTCTGGTGATACTTAGGTTTTATAACTTTCTTTTTACACTATTAAAAATAAAAACAAATATCTGTATCGTTAAAATTCATTCAAGGTAAAATAATATTCTTATTGTGAGTTTCAATCTAGAACCTCATCACCACCATAATTTATTTTTTCATTGAATACATAAACAAGAGATTTCTTAGAAAAGCAACTCTCACATTACCAAAAGTACTAGTTGTACATCTGTTATAAGGCTTATTCTTTAGAAGTACAGGCTCTGGAATTAGATTACTCAGGTTTTAAGTACAAGCTTCACTAGATGCATAGAAGCAAAACAATCTTGGGCAAGTTACCTGATCTCCTTAAGCTTCATATTCACTTGTGAAATAGAGATAATTATAATTTATATCTCACAGAGTTGTTGTGAATATTAAATGACCTAGTATTTTAGCATATTATCTAGCATAAATATACCACAAATCTTAGTTATTACATCTATTACAAAATTAAGAAATTGCCATTTTGAATGTAGTTTCTTCTGTCAAAAGTATTAAATAACCACTTACTTAACCACAGTATTCTAATTAAAATGTCAACAACAAATTCAGATAAATTTGAAATAAGCACTTTGTAATTATTTTAGCTGTTGTTTCTTTTCTATCTTTCTCTGTTTGCACTTGTTTGTATGTAATAAGTAGATCTGCTATGACTCCCAGTCTTTTTGGAGGGTCCCTTGTGCAGAACAATGACAGATGATGTTTGTGACTGGCCCTGAGTACTCTGTTTGGAGCTATCAGCAATCCACAGCTGGTGGCTCCCTCGCTGGGGCTGGGTGCATTTGGAAAGGATGCACACTAAGGTCTGCTTTTCCTGCCCCAGGTCCAGAAGTGAATCAGGCAAAGACTCAAAAGGACTCAGGGATCCACCTCTGCCTGCAGGCTGATTATTATTCTATTCTGTCTCTCAATGAGCCTCTGGCTGCAGACCACAGCAAGGTGTAAACTCCACAGGGTGGGGCAAGAGGTTTTTCAATAGGGTGGAACAATTGTCCCCCCTCCCCACCACCACCACCAAGGGCAAAAGCTATCTGGGTGGTTAAGATCTGCTTGAGAAAGAAGTCCTCTTCAGCATGGGGGAATGACTCAGCACAGGAAACTGGGGCGGCTTGCCCTCTGAACTATATCCCCAGAGCCCACAACCCTGTATTCTCCTCACACAGCTCCAGTCCACTCTGTCCTTTCTCTGGGGGAGCTCAGGTGAGTGGTTGCACATAAAAGTTTGTCCATTGGCCCTTTAAAAGAGTGCCTGCATTTCCAGCCACTCTCCCTGGCAGACAGACACCCTGTTGCTTTTTCACAGCCAGATGTTATGCTGGCACCTTTCTCAGTTCTGGTGCTCTGGGCTGGGCGCCCAGCTTGGGTTTTAGACCCCAGACTTGTCAGGGGGGAACCGCCCATCCCCCAGAGCTGGGATATCCCTCCAGAACTTCAGCTGCTGTCTGTGGGAGCCCGGCCATTTCTTTCACGCCTCCACCCTTCCTACCAATCTCTATGTGATCTCCACTTTATGTCTTTGATTACCAGGGTTCTCTCCAACTAGTCTTCAATTGATTTTTCAGAAAGTTTTTCTGTATTTTAGTTTTAATTCCAGTTTGGTCCTGAGAGAGTGTCAGTGTAGCTTTCACTTAATCTGCTGCCATCTTGGAATCTCTCTCCTATCTTTCTCAATTCATTTTTTATAAAAAAAACAACCACCAAAACTAATTAGGTGCTTAAAGGTCTCCACTGATGCTATGTGAAATGTGGTGTTAATAGAGAGGAGGAAATGCATTGCTATTAAAAATCCAGTTGTTTGAAGCTTTCTGGTAAGAGCAGGGCAGGTTTCCAAAACAAGTCAAAAATCATCTCGAGAGAGCAGGGAGAGGAGACTGGCTTGGCTTTTATTGTGGTTAGTGGGTGGGGCTAGGTGAGGGCTCCCACATGTATTATTGAACTTCCCACCAGGCTGTAAAGGAGGCAGCACTAGGCTTTCTCCTCAGCTTTCCAAAATGAGGAAGAAAGGCAAAAGGGTAGCAGTAAGGCTTCAGACCCTCAGCCGTGAACTATAAAAAACTGAGTCAGTCCATTATATCAGGAATTGTACATTCTTTTACAAGAGAAAAAAAAATCTAATGAATAAAATTTTCTCCATTATATTTTTATGCCATAATTTTTAACACATGACTTCCTTTACTATATTAAAATCTATATTGCCTGTATTAAAATCTAATCTATTTTTTGAACTTAGAACAAAGTTATATATGTGGCTAATTTAAGTGTGATATGCCAGGATTTATAAGATTCTATGAGGTGTGTCATATTGCGCAAATGATCTGCCTTTTAAACAAGATTGGGAATCACTGAAGCAGGTAAACTGTTAAGCACATTCCTGTTAATTTATTTATTCAGTCATTTGTTAAAATTAAAAATAAAACAAAAGTTGAGGGAAAGCTAAGAAGCAAATGGAGCTCAGTCCAAATAAGAGTTGGAGTTTTAGGTAAGGATACATGGAACAGACTGACAGCTGTAGGAAGGGAGGGTGAGAGGGGGGATGAAAGAAAGTGAAGGGACTCGCCAAAGAACATATATGCATAACCCATAGACACAGACAACAGTGAGGTGATGGCCTGAGGGAAGGGGGTGGTGGGGACTGGGTGAAGGTGGGCAAAAGGGGGGGGGATAAGGACATCTGTAATAGTGTCAACAATAAAAATAAAGTTAAAATAAATACATGTTTAAAAGAAGAATTATTTTGAATGTTTTTCCTGAAATAATAAGCCTGGAAGCCAGTGTGGGTGGGCTGAAAAGGAAGGACAGAGAATTATCTTTCTGTATTGAAACATGAAAAGAATCTGGACCAAAAGGTACAGCACCACATGCCCATATATTATGAAGACTAAGTAGAGAACGCCAAACATACACCCTATTCTGCCACAGTAAGGCACAAGCCTCACATAGAGTTGGAAGCTGGCACATATTAGCAGTCTTAGGACTTTTAATGATTGTAAGGAGATTACTCGAACATATTGACACTGTGGAGGGAGCCAGCCTAACAGAGCAGAGTGCAATAAAACCTGAAAGACTTGGGTTTGTGATTTAACAGACATTTATGAATGAATTCATAAGAAAATAAGGCAATAAAGGTTACCTAGCCTTATGTACAGTGTCATAATATAGTTTCTCTAAGAGTTATAAAAGTTGGGTATAATTCTATTTTGATACTTGGGAAGATTGTATCTTCCAACATCCAGTTTTTACTTTTTAAAAAAAGAGTTCTAGTAAGGCTAAAAAAAAAAATCTATATAGAAATAGTTCATGAATAAAGACTAGAGTCAGGCAAAAAATGAATGATTGTGTAGTCATGCCTGAAATAATTCTTTTTCTCTTTGCCAGTGTTTTGATTTAAGCGATCTGTTTATTCTAAAAACAGTGCAACATTATAATATCTATTTTTAATCCAAGAACTGCTAAGGAATAAAATCTCTGTGCATAACCTACTATTCTCCATTTTAACCTGTAATCCATGGCTACAAGATCTTGGAATCAAGGTCTTGATATGAAGGAAGGCTTCATATCTTTGAGGAAGGGATGTTGGAGGATGGAAAAGAAAAAAGGAACACAATATGGAAACATCCAGAAGGGAATTTTGATGGAAGGATACACATGGGCACCAGGGAAGAATAAGCTACTGTAGACACATAAAGAAAGCTACCCTCAATATCATTGAATATTTTTTTATATATTTTATTGATTTTTTTTACAGAGAGGAAGGGAGAGGGATAGAGAGTTAGAAACATCGATGAGAGAGAAACAGCGATCAGCTGCCTCCTGCACACCCCCTACTGGGGATGTGCCCGCAACCAAGGTACATGCCCTTGACCGGAATCGAACCTGGGAGCCTTCAGTCTGCAGGCAGATGCTTTATCCACTGAGCCAAACCGGTTAGAGCAATATCATTGATTATTGATATTTAATAAATATCATTAATAAAACAAGAGAGTAAAAAGGGAGATCCGATATAAGCAGCAATGAACCCAAAAGCAAGGCTTAATTCCTGTAATATATCTTGGCCTATGTGAAAAGAGTTTGAATAAGATTCTGTCCACATTCTGAAGCCAATATTTGTATTTTTGCTTAGATTACTATTACTGCCTATTTTGAGAATGATTATCTCTATTTATACTTTTTCCATAT
>NW_005354212.1:588416-596726 GCF_000412655.1 Myotis brandtii | reverse complement strand
AATTGAGTTTATTTGGGAGACATTGGTTAATAAAATTACATAGTTTTAAGGGGCATAATTCTATAATACATGATTTGTACACTGTATTGTGTTCACCACCCCAAGCCAAGTTTCCTTCCATCACCATTTATTCCCTCCTTTACCTTCTACTCTTCCCAACCTCTTTCCCTCTGGTAACCTTAATGTTGTCTGTGTCTGAGTTGTTTGTTGTTTTTTTCTTAATCCCTTCACCTTTTTCACTCTTGCTCCTCTATCAGCTATCAGTCTGTTCTCTATCTATGAATCTGTTTCTATTTTGTTTGTTACTTTATTTTGTTCATTAGAGTCCACATTATGAATGAAATCACATGGTACTTGCCTTTCTCTGACTGGCTTATTTCACTTAGCATAATACCATCCAAGTCTATCCATGCTATTTCCCAAGGGTAAAATTTTCTTCTTTTTACATCCAAGTAGTATTCTCTGCTTATACTTTTTATGTATATTTGTGCTGTCATGTCTCTAATGCTTCAGATATATCTAACATCTTGGAACCAATAAGATTTTGAGCCCAAAGACAGGAATAATATGTAACAACTACACCATCTGCTTACCTTTGATATGATATTTATTTCATGTTGTACTCTGAATTGCATTTAAATTTCTGAATCGCTTCTCTGAAGTGCTGAATAGGTTGGTAGATGATTAATGACATAGAAATATATTGGTTTCACTATAAAGAAAATAGGGCTTCACATAAAAAAACATTATTTATTTTAGAAAAATAAAAGTATGCAGAATTGAGGGGAAAGAAGAAACCCAGTCAAAACACAAAAGAGAGAGAGCAAATAACAAGGTACAGTACTTTGGTACTTAAATTTATTAGATGGAGAAAACCAACAGTGCCAAGTCAAAATGTCTTGTAGAATTTTTCTGAGCTCTGGCATGAAGACATTATAGGAAGAATTAAAAGCCATTGTGTGTAAGGCTGGGGAAGGGGGAAGAGAGAGAAGTTCCTAAAACAAAGGTCAAATGATTTAGTTAAAGGTACAAATAAGAAGATAGCATTTGTAAAAGATTTTTTTAATGCCTAGAATAGCCTGAAGTAAATGAGAAATGGCAGTTTAGTGTTCTGTTTATAAACCAGTAATATTACATTTTTCCATAAAGATTCAGCAATTTTTAAAATGCACATGTCCCTTGAACCAGTAATTTCATTTATAAGAATTTTTCCTGGAGAAATTAAAATAAATAGGAAAAAAGATGTATCTACCAGAATGATCACTATAGGACTATTTATAATAGTGAAAAATTGAATAGAACATAAAGGCTGAATGATAAGTGATTGGTTCAATAAATTATGATACATAATTATGCATAATTATGCCACATAATTTATTGGCACATTTATAAAATGTAGGAGATGCAGCCAAAGCAGTAGTTAAAAAGATACGTTAACCACAAAATTATATACAGTACAAAGTTATATTAGCAAAGAAGACAGGCCTCAATTCAAAGATCTTATCTTTCAGTTTTAAAAAAAATCTATAAAAAAGTAAAGCAAATTCAACCTAAACAAGTAAGAAGAAAGAAAATATTTTTTAAAAAATCACTGCTGAAATCAGTGAAATAGAAAAAAATCTATACCAAATATATAAATAAATAATCTGATACATTAGGGTATTTAGAAAACCCTAACAACTCAAAATAAACCACAACCCTAGTAAAATTGATAAATAAATTCAGTAAAGGAGGAGGATACTCCTGTCGCTTCTTCTACGCCTTTTATTGTTTTACTGTCCTAAGTGTGTTTTTGCAGTGGCCAATAAATTATTACTTTGTTACACTTTGTCTCTTGATTGAAATCTTTCCTTCAAGAACGTAAGAAATGAGGTCTCGTCATCCCCCTGGTACCGTAAGAACCAAGAGAGGAGGGAGCCAGCCAGACAAAGTTTCCCTGAAGATGAGATACTTTGGCATCCTGATCTTGGAGGATCAGAAAGATGGGAACCCAGTATGAAGAAGGTACAGAATCACAAATAAGCTTGATGCAGAGAGACAGAGAAAGGCTATGAAGAGAGATGAAATTAGAGAGGCAAAAGTAGGCCAGTTCAGAAAAGCTTTTGTATTTGGGCTAAGAAGCTCAGTCTCTATCCATCTGGCTGTAAGGAGCTATTTATGGATTTTAAGAGGAAGAGAATGACATTATCAATTTTTTTTTTAGAAAAATCACTTTGGAAGCAGTGTAGAAGGCAGTTAAGTGGAAAATAAGGCTAGACACAATATGGTCAGGTATAGATCATTGCTGTATCTGAACAAGAAATGGTTGTGAGCTTCAACCAAGATGAGAGCATGGAGAGAGCTTGGATTCCAACAACTCTTGGAATTCAGTGAAACGCTTATGTGCCATGTCGGAAACTTAACTTACTTCATTTCTAGTAAAAGAAATATCAGTTACCACTTATTGAATACTTCTTTATGCTACTTATTGGGCTAAGCACCTCACATATATTTTGGTATGTAATCCTCACCACAAACTCATGTTAATACTTATACTTGCGCTACTTATGAGGAAAGTGAGGCTTAGAGAGCTTGTATAAGTCACCCAGGAACACTTTGTGATGCAGTTGAGTTTCAATAAGCCAATGCTCTTCATGACCACATAATATTAGGACACTGTATTTTAAAGGTGTTTCTGAAAAGACAAAATGCAGCTATGTCCCTAACTTACCCCATGGATAGCCTCCAAAGGGCTGTGAGCAAAAATGATCCTCAGAAAAAGCCCCCTGTCTTAAGAAACTATAAGGAAATAAAGTGAGTAGTAATCATAAAATGAATCTAATATCTGAGTCTCAGTCATTAGGATGCAATCACTTTTCTCCAAGTCCTCTCAATTATCCCTATTATCTACCAGATAGTCTCAAATATAATTATTTCTCCTGACTTATTTCACATCTAAGTTCCACCTACAAGAGAATTGACCTACGTCTGTTTCTATGGCTGTATGATTATAGGTACATCATTGAATCTCTCTGAGCATCAGTGTTTTCATAATTTAGTGGAAATAATATATCCAAGCTATCTACTTCAGGAGACTCTACTTATAAAACTATATTAAAATACATTGAAAATTATGAAGCACTATAGAATTATAAGAAAGCACAGTACATTTTTGTATATATATATATATATAACATACACACACACACACACACACACACACTGAGGGGCCAGATTATTATGACCACCTGACATTTGTAGGCAAATTAGCCGTACAATGCATTGTATGGGATATGGAAGCCAAAGGTCTGTTCGAACACCTTTGCTGTCTGCAGTTACCAAGATAAAACGTCTCCAATTCGCACAGGAGCGCAGGGATTGGACAGTTGAGCAGTGGAAAAAAGTCATGTGGTCCGATGAATCATATTTCTAGTTGCATCATGCAGATGGCAGAGTGAGAATTTGGCGGAAACAGCATGAAAGCATGCACCCCACATGCATGAGTACAACCCTTCAAGCTGGTGGGGGCAGTGTTATGGTTTGGGGCATGTTTTCCTGGCATGATTTGGGCCCTTTAATTCATGTGGAACAACGTCTGAATAGCACAACATACCTAAGTCTTTCCTTGGAAAGACTATGATAGATTGCCTGTATTTTACAATACAAAGAAAATACTGTTTTCTTTTATCTACTAAATTGCATAGTTTCCATCTTTCAAAGTATTGCTCAAAATCCAACCTGTCTTCTAAGTTAAGATTCTTGCATGAAAATGAATTTGATATATTGCCCCATAAAACACAAACACTGGTATATTGATCTCTATACTTTATTACTATTTTTGGTAATAAACTGTCATGTTAAGATCTTGAGTTAGAGAACTGGTTCAAATAACAGCTCCATTTATTATGTGTATCTTTGATCAAATGACATAACTTCTAAACCTCCATTTCCTTTTCTGTAAAATGGAGCTCATAATAACACACTTGACTCATAAGGTTCTGAAGATTAAATAATATATATAATATAAAACAATTACTATAGTACCTGTCATAAATAAAAGTTCAATAAATATTAGTCAGATGGTATTAGTCATTATTATTGGTATGTACTTTACATTTAGACAGCAAAGTGCCAGCACAACTAGATGTTTCTATTTGTAGTTTTTAATCTCTATTTTTCCTTTCTTCTCATTTTTTTATATTCTATAATCCCATGTCATTTCTCAATGGTAATATCTTCTTGTTGCTATATGTAGATTTCTGTTAATAAATAAGTTTTCAATAGAAAAAAGGAAGCATTCTATATTCAATTTAGACTATTTTTAAATAGATCTTATTAGCAAGTACCATTGTGCATTATACTTCCATTAATATAAAGGTACCATGACTGTTTATCCTTCCCAGTAATTCTAAGACACGTGGAAATGATTTTTAAGTCTTCTCATTTTTAATCGATGTCCTTATGTTCCTCTAATTTACATGGACAGATCATGCTTCCTTATGTTCCTTTAATTTATAGTAACAAAAACATTTGGTGAATGGTTTAGAAGTTTTAGTAAATGTTATGAAATTGTTTCCATGTAATTATGCAGCTATATTCCTATAATCATTGCATATGTTGATCTTTTATACCTCTTTTTCCCATAGTCCAATCATTGCTTCATTCCATGACCTATTTTGCAACCACTTTCATGCACAGAAACTTTATTTGGTCAGCATACTAAAGCTTTCCTAAACTTCACCCCCGCCAGGCTCACAAAAACTGATCTATAAACCTGGAGTGAAAATTTACTAATTTCTAAGAAAAGTATAACTATCCCATGACCATTATGTTCTCTGATTGACACTGTATGTACAGAAGCGAAAATCAGGTGCATTGAAGAAATTTTCACAGGTACTAGACAAAATTGAAATTTTAAGAACAGAACATTATCTCCATTAGAAGACTGACATGGGCAGCAACACTGCAGTCAGAGGTGACTCAATAAACCAGGTATCAGAGCAATGGAAATCAGATAAATCAAATGGTTAACAGGACCAGAGGAAATGCCTTACAGATGGAACCTGAGTTTCTGAGTTGGCTGACTAAGGTTTCCTCTTGGATGAACAGAGCTTTAATAAACCCAGCTAAAAATAAATAAAATAAATAAAATAAATAAAATAGTCCTGCCTCTCCCTCCCTCCCCACCCCAAACTCAATACTCAATATTGCTCTCTCTTAATCTCTCTCTCTCTCTCTCTCTCTCTCTCTCTCTCTCTCCTCTCCTCTCCTCTCCTCTCCTCTCCTTCTTAGTGGATCCTCCTACTCATAGACATATTCTTTATTTAATTATATTAAATTATTCAATTCAGATTATAATTGTCTCCTTACGGCAAGTTTGTATTTTTCTACTTTTATCTGACAAATATTTATTTTATTATTTAGGTCCGTAAATATAATCTTCCTTTTTGTAAATTCATGGAAAAATATCATTTGAATTTTTTGGTAAAGATTCCATATATGTATAGTAGTATCATACAAATTTAGTCTAAAAATATTAGTCATATCATAGAAATGCTTTTTTTCATAAGAAAAAAATTTACACACACACATAAACACACACACGAATGTTTGGCATATAAACAATAATTCAAAAATGGAATTGTAAAATGAATCTATTTTGTTTTATGGACATTTCTCTAAGCACATTTCTGATGTCTCTGTGTCTTTGACATTCTATTCCTAGGGAAGTGACCTGTTTTGAGTGGTAATTTTTCAAAGAATAACTACTTAGGCAACTTAGTTCAGTGTTATCTTTCATCCTTTCAGGAGCAGCCTTGTCTAAGCCTTTGGTCCAGCTATCTAGGAGTGGGGAAGGGTATGCCTAATTCTGGGTGTGATATTAGAAAGCCCACTTATCCTAATTGATTCAGAATCCTGTCCTCAAGCTTGGCAGCAGTGAATGTGTTGTTTATCCTTATTTACTTCTCATTCTCAACTTGCTCATAAACTGGATGGGAGATGGATATACAATTTGCTAGACCATTCCTTGGACATCTCCAATCCAATGTATGCTAAATGTTAGTAATCTTAATCCACAAACCTGGACTTCAGGTGACTTAGCTGCAACCTTTGGAACAACAATTTACTCTTTAGCCTAAAGAAGATGGTAAATTATTTATTTAAGAATTTTTTACAAGCCAGTGCACACACTTTTTCTAAAATGGAGCAGTACAAAGCTCTCCACATGCCATTTTAAACACTAATATGTTCTGAGAACACACTGGGACCATTTTTACTTACACCACCAGCCTTTGTTTGAAAGGAGAGATGTGTTTTATTTCAAGTCTCAATTACTCCTGCCTTTTCTCTAGTTGCCCACATCAGGTCATGCTGCTGGTAACAAAATCTTTTTAGGACCTTCATGCAACAGTGAAGATAAAATACAACTGAATTCTCTTCTTTTTAACGAGAAAGCTTTCCTAAACTTGACAAAACAGTTCTGTATGTCCACTTGATTATACTCTTTATGAAGTAAATGTATTCCCAATCAATTCTCTCTGTTCACAGGTAGATTTAGCTTTTCATTAAGATTTGTTAGGATAGTGATATTTGGTATTTGCTGAGTCTCTCAGTAAGACACTGAATTTATTGGCTACTTTTTTATTTTCTTTCAAGGCTGTTCAGCTTCAGCAAACAAAGTTTAAAAAGCTGTTTTTTCACTGGGAGAATGATGTTGACTCCTTGTTAGAATTAAACGGTAAACCCTTTCAAGGCAAATTTCAGAAGTAGATACAGTTGCCAAAATCTCTTTTTGATTTAAATGATTAAAGTATTCTTTTTTTAAAAATACAAATGCCTCTTCCTCAGATCTTTTTGACATTCAGAGAACTAACATAGAACTTGTCAGGTGGTTTAATAAATGCTTTGAGTGGCAACCTTATCAAAAGAACATAATCAGAAAATTAATCACTATCTCTTTAGAACAATTTGTTTTAAAGTGTGAAGGATGGAAATTGAGTTATATACCTAGACTTTTCTTTAGCCATGAGGACCCTTATTTATTATTGACCTCAATTCGGCATATAATAACCAATTTAACTTCTTAAAGTTAAATAAACTATCATTTATTCCCATCTACTCAAGCATCCTTTACAACCCATGTTTTCAAATTACAGAAGATGTAGTTAAAACAGTTTTTTTTCCACATTGCTCCCCAGCAATGAATGCAGGTGCATGAGGGAAACAGTTTTAACATGCTCTGCATTCATCCAGCATCTCTCCTGTACCTAACTGTGGCATTCTTTGAGTCAAGTTCATTCAAGGGTCGGGCTACATGGATAAAAACTGAAGCTCAGGAAGGTGCAGATCACTGGCCTTCCACTTCAATGTTGCAGACGTCTTCTAATTGCCATCAGTTAAAAATCCCCCCATGTCCTCCATTAGAATAACCTGGGGAATAACCAGTCTCAGAAGCATTAAGAAAGTAAGCTGTCATGCACAATATCATTGTAACTCTAGATTGACCTGTACACTATACTAGTAGATCATGTGTGGTGGTAAGGTTTACGAGTAAAGAAGTAAAGAAAATTTGTAAGGAAGGAGAACAGCATAGACGTCAACTGAAGGTGAAGTCAGCAAAAAAGCTCTCAAAATGCTTTCCCCTGCAGGGCAGCACTACCTCTACTAGTATATCACCTAGGTTGATCCTAAAACAGCTGCTTTGTGTTTTTTTTTAACTCAGGAGTTTACTTCTTTCAGGCTCTTTAAAATCTTTGAGATAGCACTGTCAGCAGCATATGAGATGAAGATTTATCGCTGTTGTCAGTAGCATATTAATGCCTCTGCGGTCTGTCATGTCTTATGAGTTTCCACAGTAGTGCCACATAAATTTTGACTTAAGACATAAAAGGATGAAGTAGTCTTTTGGGATACTGGAGATAAAGCACTTAAGTTAGATGCAGAAAGGAAGTAAAGAAGCAACGGATAGGGTCACATGGCAATCATTCTAGCCTCTTAGTAGTTAGAATCCCATAGCAGCTTAATCCGAAAGAGTGCATGTTACACAGTGTCATCTAAAGCAGGGTTTCTTAGCAGTGGCATGCTGACATTTTGGACTGGAGAAGTCTTTGTTGTGTAGGGTTGGCCTGTGCACTGTAGGACTTTTAGCACATCCCTGATCTCTACCACTAGATGTCAGTAGAATTTGCCATTCCATTTGTGGCCATCAAAAGTGTCTCCAGACAATACCAAAGGTTCCCTGGGAGGCAAAATCACCTCCAGTTGAGAACCATTGGCCTAAACCAGCAGAGCACATGCCACTGAATTTTCTATCATTTTACCCAGTAATAT
>NW_005354212.1:585913-588247 GCF_000412655.1 Myotis brandtii | reverse complement strand
GAAACATCGATCAGCTGCCTCCTGCACATCTCCTACTGGGGATGTGCCCGCAACCCAGGTACATGCCCCTGACTTGAATCGAACCCGGGACCCTTCAGTCCGCAGGCCGACGCTCTATCCACTGAGCCAAACCGGTTTCGGCAATAATACATTTTTTAAAATGTGTTCTACAGGGTTAAAAATTATCAAAGTGTAAAAAACCAACCAACCAACAAAAAACCATATTTTAATTTGATTCTTAATTTTCAGATTGAAATATTAGAGTCAGCCAAATCAGCAAAGCCCCTGCTTACATGTTCTGATTCCAAAATTTTTTTAAAAGAAATTTTAGGCATTTTAGGGGATTATTAATTGTTCAACAAATTATAGGAAGAATTTTTTTTTATATGCCTAATATGCAAATTGTTCCCTCAGGATTTTGATCGCTCACTATGACGTGCGCTGACCACAGGGGTGGTGCGGAGCAAAGAAAGGCCCTGGCTGGCAGCCGGCAGGCCCAGATTGTCCCTGATCGCCAGCCAGGCCTAGGGACCCTACCTGTGCATGAATTTCATGCACTGGGCCTCTAGTTTATAATATTGGACAATTTTTAAAGGACTCTGTCTTGCTCTATTTCATTGAATGACCATATACTCTAAGCATTATTTCTATTTGGTAGAAGAGTCTAAGTGAACTTGTCTAAGAGCATTAAAATAATTTTGGATATGCCAGAAATTAAACTCATGTCTTATGACTTTAAAATCAAGCATTTTCCATCAGAATACTTGGTGCTCTGATAATGAAGCTTTAAAAGCACTGAAGAAATGCTCTCATCACTAGGATGAGAGAGTTCAGAGAAAGAGCAAGGTTGGGATACCTGAATTAATGTACCAAGTTGGATAGATTTGCTGGTTTCTTCTAAATTGTCTTAAAAAAAAAGATCAAAACTTAGCATCTTTGTTGTTTTATTGTACAGTAAAGTAGATTAAGTATATGCACATTGTTGTGCAATAGATTTCTAGAACTTTCTCATCTTGTAAGTGAAATTCTATATTTGTGGAACAGTTGTCCTCTCCCTCTCCTCCCCTTGACAAACAAAATTCTACTTTCAGTTTCTAAGAGTTTGACAACTTTAAATACCTCATGTAAGTTGAATCATAAAGCACTTGTCTACTTGTGATTGCTTGGTTTGTTTCACTTAGCATGATGTTCTTAAGCTTTCTCCATGATGTAGCATACAACAGGATTACACAAAGGCTACAGTTAATTCACATCCATTCCAGTACGTTATTTCCTGGGATTTTATTTGTTTGTTTTTTGATAGTAGCTAACCAAACCATTTCCCTGATGGTTAGTGATGTTGAACATCTTTTCATATGCTTGTTGGCCATTTCTATATCTTCTTTGGAGACATTTTTTTTTCAGGCACTGCTCACTTTAAATTAGAATATTTGGGGATATTGTTGTATTGTTGGAGTACTTTTTATATTCTGGAATTTAATCCTTTACCAGATACATAGTTTACAAACATTTTGTTCCATTCTGTACATTGCCTCATCACTCCATTGATTGATTTGTATGTTGTGAAGAAATTTTTGAATTAGATATTATCTTTTGTTGTCATATCCAAAAAATTAATGCCAAATCCAATGTTATAAAATTTTTCTGTTATCTTTTCTTCTATAAGTTTTACATTTTCAGATCTCACATTTAGACCTATAATCTACTAGTTTCTTGAGTTAATTTTTATATATGGTTTAAGGTAAAGATTCAACTTCATTCATTTGTATGTTGATATTCAGTTTTCTTATAATAAACACCATGTATTGAAGAGCAATCCTTCCCCATTGTGTAACCTTAGAACCCTTTAAAAAAATCATTGGGCCACATATATGAGTTTATTTCTGGCCCATTATATTTAACTAGGGTCAGGGTGCACAAAATTAGTGCACTCAGGGGGAGGGACTCAGCCTGGCTTGCACCTTCTCGTAGTGAGGGAGTCCTTGGGGGATGTCCGACTGACAGCTGCAGGCCTAAGCCATTGGTCAGACATCTTTAGTGCTGCCGTGGAGGTGGAAGAGGCTCCCGCCCCTGCCACTGTGCTCACCAGCAGTGAACCAGGCTTCTGGCTGAGCAGTGCTCCCCCTGTGGGAGCACACTGACCACCAGGGCCAGCTCCTTCATTGAGCATCTGCCCCCTGGTGGTCAGTGTAAATCACAGCTAGTGGTCGTTCCACTGTTCAGGGGGTTGGGGCGCCGCCACTGTCACACACAGAGCAGGGCGGATCAGGGGGTTGAGGAGCAGGGCCGATGGGGAGGTTATGGCTCTACCCTGTCACACACAGAGCAGGGCCC
>NW_005354212.1:583895-584385 GCF_000412655.1 Myotis brandtii | reverse complement strand
GCTGACAGTTAATTTGCATATACTCACTGATTAGCCAATGAAAAGGGTAGCGGTCGTACGCTAATTACCATGTTTCTCTTTTATTAGTGTAGATGACTAGTAGCCCGGTGCATGAAATTCATGCACTGAGGTGGGCGGGGGGAAGGTGCCCCTCAGTCTGGCCTTCACCCTCTCTAATCTGAGACCCCTCAGGGAATGTCCAACTACCTGTTTGTGCCCACACTTTTAACAGATAACAGCTCCATTGTTGTTTCTTTCTTATGCTTAAAACCATTGGAATTAGTAGGTATTCAAAGTGTGTATACATTTTGGGGGGACACCCTGTATATCTCTAGTCAGTGGTGAAAAAAACCAACAGCAGATTTGGAACCCCCAGACAGGGAACCTCGCTCACTCCCCACATGTCTCCCCACTTCACTTTCCACCTTCGTGGGCAGCAGGAGAATCAACATTTTCTCTCATTAATTCGGAAAAGCACGTCCTGTCACCC
>NW_005354212.1:570859-582646 GCF_000412655.1 Myotis brandtii | reverse complement strand
CCCCTTCAGGGTGGGGGTCCCCACTGGGGTGCCTGGACAGTCTGGGTGAGGGGCTGAGGGCCGTTTTCAGGCTGGCGGGCAACTGAAGCTCCCAACCTCTCCTTTTTTTCTTTTTTCTTTTTTTATTCTGGGATTTATTTACCTTCTATGGCTGTCACTGGAGCTGAGAGCTGGCTTTAGCTCTGAGGCTCGGCTCCAGCTCTGAGACCTTGGCTGCTAAAAGCAGGGATCTGGGTTTGTTTGGGTTCTATAATTGAAACACTGTTGCGATCTTGCTGGCTGAAGCCAGGCTGGCTGAAATCAGGTTTCTGGGGATTATTTAGCTTCTATATTTGCAACATAGTTGCTTAGAGTGCAAGCTCAGAGCCCAGCAGCAGCAGGCGGGGAACCTTGGCTTCCTCCATCACTGGAGCGAGCAAGCAAGCCTCCTGTTCACTTCAGCTGCCTGGCTGCCGGCCGCCATCTTGGTTGGCAGTTAATTTGCATATCGCCCTGATTATCCAATAGGAAGCGTGTCGGAGGTATGGTTAATTACCATGTTTGTCTATTATTAGATAGGACTAGAGGCCTGGTGCATGGGATTGGTACACTGGTGGGGGCGTGGCCTGCAGGGATTGACCCGCTGTGGGAGTGCCGCTCATCCCAGTCTGCTGAGCAGCTGTGCACCCACCCTCTGGTCTGGCACCTTTCGTGGAGCTGGAGCACTTGGCTCTCCAGGGAACCCAGTCAGGGCTGGGCCTAGGGACAATAGCACTGAGAGGCGGTGGAATAGGCTTCAGTCTCATGGCAGTCACAAACCTGCCTTCCAGCCTCCCGAGTCAGCTCTGAGATCCCGGCAGCAGTGCTGCGTGGCCTGAGGGCATCCAGAGGAGGCAGCAGGGAGCAAGGAGGAGGAGCCTGGGGCGAGGAGGTGACGATTGCAATCCAGGTTCCTGCCAGTCAGCCCGGGGTTCACAGCAGGAGCAATCGCTCATGCCGGTAAGCCAAACGGTGTTCCCACTGTGGTAGTGCACTGACAACCAGGAGGCAGCTCCTATGTTGAGCGTCTGCCCCCTGGTGGTCAATGCATGTCATAGTGACCCGTCATTCTGGTCATTCTGATGTTCGGTAGCTGGGCTTTTATTATATAGGATTAGTATATGTGTCTGTCTTCACACCATACTGTTTTGATTACTGTAGCTTTGTAATATGTCTTGAAATCAGGACATGTAATACCTCCAGTTTTTATTTTCTTCTTCAAGTTGTTTTAGCTATTGAGGATTTTTTCTATTTAAAAGAAAATTGAGATTTTGATAAGGATTTCATTGAATCTGTAGATCACTTTGAGTAGTATGGACATTTTAACAATATTAGGTTTTCTAATCCATAAATATGAGACATATTTCCATTCATTTGTGTTTTTAAAATATTGAAGAAATGTTATATAGTTTACATTACACAAGTATTTTGCCTCATTAGTTAAGTTTATCCTTTAAGTATTTTTTTTTCTTTCTGATGCTATTGCAAGTGGTATTGTTTCTTAATTTCATTTTAGATTTTCATTGTTAGTGTACACAACATAACTGATATTGTGTGTTGATTTTTGCAAATGGAATTGTTTTCTTAAATTTGTTTTAGATTGTTCATTGTTAGTGTATAAGATATAACTGATATTGCATTTTTGTTGAAGTTGTTTATTAGTTCTAGCAAATTTTTACGTGGAATCTGCAGGGTTTCCTATATATAATATCATGTTGTCTTCTAACAGAGATAATTTTACTTCTTTCTTTCCTATTTGGATGTCTTTTATTTCTTTTCCATGCCTAATTGCTCTGGCTAACACTTCCAACACCATATTGAATAGAAGTAGCAAGAGTGCATCCTTGTCTTGTTCCTGATCTCAAAAGTAATGCTTTCAATTTTTCACAACTCAGTACAATGTTAGTTGTGGGATTTTGATGTATGGGTTTTATTTTGTTCAGATAATTTTCTTTTACTCCTAGTTTCTTGAGTGATTTTATTATGAAATCTTGTTGAATTGTGTCATATGCTCTTTCTATATCGGTTGAGATGCACATCATTTGCTTTTTATTCTGCATTCTATTAACATAGTATATCACCTTGATTGAGTTTAATATGTTGAACCATCCTTTCATTCCAAGTATAAGTCCCACTTGGTCAGGGTGTATGCCTCTCTAAATGTGCTGCTTAGCTCAGTCCCTAATATTAGCTGAGGATTTTTCCACCAATATTCATCAGTGACATTATCTGTAGTTTTCTTGTGGTATTTTTGTCTCATTTTGATATTGGGGTAATTCTGGTCTCATGGAATAGTCTTGGAAGTGTTCTCCCTCTTCAATATTTTTAAAGAGCTTGAGAAGGATCAATGTTAATTTGTCCTAAAACATTTAGTAGAATTCTCCTGGGAAGCCATCTGGTCCTGGGTTTTCTTTGCTGGGAGGTTTTTTTGTTTGTTTGTTTGTTTTCTTTTCTTTTTTTTTCTGATTGAATCCTCTTACTAGTTACACTTATTTGCAGGTTATTTATTTGCTTTTTGGTTAACTCTTGGTGTATTGCATATTTCTAAAATTTATCCATTTTTCAAATAATCTAATTTGTTGGTCTGCAAATTATTCAGAGTAGTCTGTTATGATCCTTTTTACTTCTATGGCATCAATTGTAATGCATTGTATTATATTTCTGATTTACTTACTTAAATCTTTTCCTGTTTTCCATAGTATAGCTAAGGGTTTGTCAATTCTATTGGCTTTTTTAAAAAAAATGGTTAGTTTCATTGATTTTTAAAAATTCTCTTTTCCATTTAATTTCTTTTTTAGTAGTTATTATTTCCTTTCTTTTTCTAAGTTTAGGTTTAGTTTTCCTTATTTTGGTTCCTTAAAGTAAAAAGTTAGGTTTTTATGTCTTTCAATTCCTTTTTAATGTGGGTATTTACTGCTATAAACTTCTTTCTTAATACTGCTTTTGCTACAACATAATTTTGGTATGTGGTATTTTTGTTTTCAGTTTTTTCAAGAGTTTTATTTCTCTTTTGATTTCTTCTTCAACCTATTCAAATGTGTTGTTTAATTTCCACATATTTGAGAATTTCTTCATTTTCCTTTGTTATTGATTTCTAGTTTCATTGCACTGTGTTCAGAAAAGATACTTAGTATTTCAATCTTCTTAAGTTTGTTAAGACTTGCTTTGTGGCCTAACATAATCTATCTGGGGATGTATGTGTGCACTTGAGAAGAATGTGTATTTTACCATTGAGTGGAGTGTTTTATATAAGTTTGTAAGGTTTAATTAGTTATAGTGTCCTTCTAGTCCTCTGTTACCTATTGACCTTCCATCTGGTGGATCTAGTATTGAAAGAAGGGTATTAACATTTCTTACCATTATTGTGATACTGACTGTCCCTTCTATTCTGTCAATATTTGCATGCTTTGCCATCACGTGCATATATAGTTGTTATATCTTACTGGAGAATTGACCCTTTTATCATTATTTCTTTGTCACTTGTGACAGTTTTTGACTTAAAATCTATTTTATCAGCTATAAGTATGCCCACCCCTACTCTCTTTTGATTATCAATTGCCTGAATATCTTTTATTATCATTTACTTTCAGGCTATGTATGTCCCAATACCTAAAGTGAATTTAGTAGACAACACATAGCTATATTTTGTTTTTAAATTCCATTCATCTACTTTATCATTTGATTGAGTTTAACTCATTTTATTTAAATAATCAATTTATATTTAAAGTAATTACTGATAAAGAATTACTATTGCCATCTGTTCACTGACTTTTGTATGTGTTACAGTTATTTTGTCCCCATCTTCCTCTCTTGCTGCCTTCCTTTGTGTTTTTGTTTTGTTTTGTTGTTCTTTTTTTCATGGTGTTGTGCTTTAACTTACTCTAATTTTCTTTTGTGCATCTTCTATATGTATTTTTCATGGTTATCATGAGGACTACATAAAACATCTTATAGTTATAAATATCTACTTTAAACTGATAAAGAATTAAATTTAATCACATACAAACATACTACACCTGTACATCTCCACCTTTTTGTAATCAATGTAACAAATTAAATCTCTTACATTTCATATCTATCTACATAATTTTATAGTTACTAATTTTTTATGCTTTTATCTTTTATAGTCTATATCTGAATTAAAAGTGATTTACAGACAACTATAACAGTATTACACAATTTTATATTTGACTATACATTTACTTTTACCAGAAAGCTTTATATTTTTGTATCCTTTCATGTTGCTGTGTAGTGTCCTTTTGTTTCAACTTGAAGGAGTCCCTTTATTAATTCTTTTAATGCAGGTATAGTGGTAACAAACTCCCTTCAGTTTTGTTGTTGTTGTTGTTGTTGTTTTTGCACTATTCTTTTATTATTATTACTAGTGGCCCAGTGCATGGATTTGTGCACATTGAAAGGAAATTAATTAGAAGAAATATTTTAATATTGCTGCCTATATTTCAGATCTCTAATTGTCTCTTATGTTCTTTTTATTTCTACTGTGTTAGGTATAATATCTTACCTTCCATTTATGATTTTATTCATTTATGTCCTACCTCTTTTTATTTAGTCTAGCTAAAGATTTGTCAGTTTTGTTTATCTTTTCAAAATCCAACTCTTAGTTTCATTAGTCTTACTTATTATATTTCTATTCTCTATTTCATTTATTTCTCTTCTGGTCTTTATTATTATTATTATTTTTTTTTTGCTAACTTTGGGTTTAGTTTGTTCTTCCTTTACTATTTCCTTTCTTATTTAAGTTAGGTAGTTAATTTTAGATCTTTTTTTTCTGACTGTAGGTATTTATCACTATAAAGTTCCCTTTTAGAAGTGCTTTTGTTGCATCCATAAGTTTTTTTTAAAAATTTAAATTCTTTATTGTTTGATGTATTACAAAAATCTTGTTTCCACTCACCAGCACATGCCCCCAACCCCCTACTGTCTGTGTTCATTGGTTATGATCATATGCATGCATACAAGTCCTTTGGTTGATCTCTAACCCCTCACCCCCTGCCTTCCCTCATAGGTTGGGGAGTCTGTTTGATGCTTCTATGACTCTGGTTCTATTTTTGTTCATCAGTTTATATTGTTTGTTATATTCCACAAATGAGTGAGATCATGTGATATTTATCTTTCTCTGACTGGCTTATTTCACTTAGCATAATGCTCTCCAGTTCCATCCATGCTATTGCAAATGGTAAAGATTCCTTCTTTTTTTACAGCAGCATAGTTTTCCATTGTATAGATGTACCACAGTTTTTTAATCCACTCATCTGCTGATGGGCACTTAGGCTGTTTCCAAGTCTTAGCTATTGTAAATTTTGCTGCTATGAACATAGGGGTGCATATATCCTTTCTGATTGGTGTTTCTGTTTTCTTGGCATATATTCCTAGAAGTGGGATTACTGGTCAAATGGAAAGTTTTATATGTTGTTTTATCTATTTTAATTTGTCTCAAAATATTTTTTTTTATTTCCTTGTGTTTTTTTACCCATTGGTTGTTCAGAAATGTGTTATTTAATCTTCATATATCGATAAATTTTTCTGATATTTCTAATTTCATATCATTCAGATAAAAAAATCTCTATTCCCAGTCTTCTTAAATTTGTTAAGATTTATTTTGTGACCTAATATTCTTTTTTACGAGTTCTCATGGTTGAACTTCTCATATTGCTCCTGTATTATTTTCCTGGTTTTGTTTAGTTGTCTATCTGTGTTCTCTTGGGTCTCACTTATTTTCTTTTAGACAATTATTTTGAATTCTTTGTCAGACAGTTCATAGATCTCCACTTATTTAAGGATGGTTATTCATGGTTCATTTTATTTCTTTGGCGATGTCATGTTTCTTGCTTATTAGTGATTGATGTAGCCTTCATTAGATGCCTGCCTATTTGAAGAAGTAGCATTCCTAACAGATTGGTTTTGGCAGAGAAAGTCCTTCACCAATCAGCCTATCCAGAGATTCCAGGCAGGCCTCCTGGTGGTGTCTATGGGTAGGTTACTCCTGGAGTCCTCTGGTGTTGCCTGGGTCAGCAGGAGGGCAGGCCTGGGGCATGGGTACACAGTAGCCAGCCTACTGCCTATGTTTACAAGGGCTGGCTTGGTACTGGAGTGGGCCTTGAGCCTGAGTCTACAGAAACTGGCCTCACATTGGTGAGCCCAGCACCTGGGCCATGGAGAAGGACCTGGTCCACTACAGCAGGCCTGAACCCTGTTTCTGCTGAAGTATGGTGTTTCAGGGGCCAGTCTAGCACGAGGGTGAGCCTAGAGCCTGAGGCCTCAAGAGCCAGTCTGAATTTGGAATAGGCCTGGAGCTTAGGAATGAAATAGCAGATCTAGGGCCTGGGCCTGGGGGCCAGCCTGGAGTCTGGGCCACAGTGACCAGACTGCCACTGCAGAAGGCTGAGCCTTGGTCCAAAAATGTTGGTTTGGGATGATGTGGGCCAGACTAGTGTTGGGGAAGACTGTCAACTTGGGTCCATAATGCTAGTAATTGGTCTGGGACATGAGTTAGGAGGGACATGACTGGATTGTGACAAGCCTGAAGCTTGGGGTCCCAGAGGGGTAGTCTCTTGCTGGGTTGGGCCTGTGTCCATGGGCCCGGCCCTGGTGTTCAATGGAGCTAACCTAGTGCTGGGGTTAGTGGTGAAATAAATAGGGGACACACTTTACTCCTCTTCCCCCATAGTAGATTGTCTCTCCATATTAGGCTGCCTGGGCTTGTGGGAGGGGTGAAAGGGATAATGTGAAACTATCCTTCTTACTCTCTTAAATGCATCTTTTCTTATTTTTCTACTGTAATCTCTTACCTGGAATCTTTGACTATTGTGAACATGATGTCATATGTGGATAGATAGTTGTCCAAATTTATGCTTCTGTCAGGGGATACATGCTGAAAACCTCTACACTGCCATCTTGCACATGCACTCCTCCTTTGAACTGGCAGGATGATGAGTCCCTTGGATTTTCTTCACTTTTCCTTATTCTTTTTTTTTTTTTCTGATGGGACAATACCTGTTTTAATTGCATATTTTAGAGTTGTTTGGCAATGCATCAAAATTTCCTCCAAATTTTGTGGTTGGTCTGCCAATTCCCAATTATATTCTTGAAGAAGCTCATTAGGGTAATGGAAATCAATCACTTTGGTTGATCTATCGAAACTTTTCACCACATACTGAAGCAAAATATCCATAACATCCTGCAGGAACGCCAAGGTGGGTCTTTCTCCATCACAGGCTGGCAGCAGGTCTGTTGCGTGCAGAAATGCGTAGTTGTACTTATTCTTTTTTCTTCATTTTTCTCTGGCTCAATCATTCAAGGTAACTTGTCTTTGAGTTCACTGATTCTATCTCTACTTGATCAATTCTAAGATTGAACCTCTCTGGTAAATTTTTCAATTCAGTTCTTATACTCTTCAACTCCAGAAAACATTTGCTCTTTTTCATACTTTATATCTGTTTGTTGACATTCTCATTTTTAAATTGATATTCTTGAGTTCATTTAGTTATCTGTCTGTGTTATTTTGTAGTGCATTGAGATTTTTAAGGCGATTATTTTGAATTCTTTATCAGTTAATTTCTAGATCTTTATTTCTTCAGAATAATCTATTTGGTTTTATTTTATTCCTTCAATTGAGCCATGTTTCCTTGTGTCTTTGTTGTTGTGTTGTAATTTGTGCATTTGAAAAATCAGCCACCTGTCTCATCTGTGCAGAATGGCATTGTGCAGGAGAAAACATTCATCAATTATGCGGGCAGAAGATTCCTGGAGCCTTTCATACCTTTTATGGGGATTTATCCTTCAGGGCTTGTGGGTGTAATATGCCTAATTTTCTTTTTCAGGACCTCATAATCTCTTTCTCTCTTTAGTGACTCTCTTTTGTTATGAGTGTTCTCTGGTGCTACAAGGAACCACTGAGCTCTCTTGTTCTCAGTGACTCCCAGGCATACAACGCATGCTAGTTCTATCAACACTCTGAGGTGAGACAGAAATAAATCCTTCAAAAAGGCCCCTAAAAATCTGGAATGTTAGACATACATTTGAATCCTCTCTTTCCCTCCCAAAGTAGAAACCACAAACTGGGTGCTTTCCCCTGATCACATCTAGCTGTGCTGGCTTCTGTATTAAAATAGTGTGAAGTACTCTGTTGCTGCAACAAGACTCTGAGCTCTCTTCTTGCCTTCTGTCCACAGCCAGCCAAAGTAGATTGTCTCTCTGTCAGTGCTCTGAGTCAGGTGAGACAGAAACCATTCCATTGTGCAGATGCCTGAAAAGCTGAAACATTGGACAAACATTCCGATCTTCTCTTTCCTCTCTAGGGAGAAGCTGCAAGTTGGGCTTTTCCTCCTAATTTCACTGAGCTGTGCCAGGTTGAGGGAAATGCTGATGTGGTTGAAATGAAACATTTTTCTTACCAGTTTCAATACAGCTGTTCTTTGCTTCGAGCTTGCTTGGGGTACCAGAACTTCCTAACCAATTCTTGGAACTCTAAAAAGGGCTTTTGGGACCACCTATTGTTGTGTAGCCAGTGTCTCTCTAGAGAAATGACCTCTGGGGCTTCCTAGTCCTCCATCTTGCTGAAATTACTTGCTTTTTTTGTTTTGTTTCTTTAGAAGTATACAATTTTATTTAAAAGAATGATTTAATTTTTAAAATTTTGTCTTAAATGATGGATGTAATTTTACATGGCATATACTCCCTGGCCTCAAAGAATATAATTCTCAGATTCTTTTATCATCTATGTTAGATCAGCTCTATTTCAGATATAAAGATATGACTGATCAATAGAAATCTCATTTAATGGATTCATTTCACCTAGAAAATGAAATGTGGAAGTAAAAAAGGATTATAGACATGTTCTAAGTAATTACCAAAGATTTCAGCTATTATGAATTTGATCAATATGTATTTTAGCTTTGGTATATGCTAAGAGATCAGGAAAAAAAAAGGTTTAAGCACTTGCTCTGTGACTTGCTATGTGACTTTGCATGAGTCACTTCACCTCTCCTAGTCCCCATTTCCTCATCTATAAAATTAAGATAGTGATACTGCTGGTGTCAAAGTTTATTGTAAAGATTAACTATGACAACAAGCAGGAAACAATAAATGTTCAAAAAATAGTATCTATTATTATTAACTGTATTATGTAATTAATACTAATTTCATCACCAGATTCAATACTTATGCCACCATACTGGTAATAATTTTGAATAGTGCAATTCTCCTTTCTACAATTATATGTGTCCTATCTCGGGCTTAAGCTAACCAACACATAAACATGTGTATACACATGACTCCTGAAAACTACTCACTTAAAGTCTTTACCTTTGAAAACTCTTTTATTGTGTGTTTTAATATTCAAATGTTTTATACAAAAAAATGTTGACATTAAGATATCTTTAACACCCCTTTAAATAGTCTTTGCTGGTATTGCTGATAAACATTTTTTAAAGATAAATAAATAAACTAAAGGGAAAAAATGTGTCCTAGATTATAAGCCTCTGTATATAAGACATACAAAAGTGAACCAGGGAATTTAGCTCTCATTAAATTAAGTTAATCAATGAAGACAGTGAAACTGAGTAATATTAAAAGAGCATCTGCTTTGAAGCTAAATAATCTACACTATTTAAATTGATAAAATTATCTGGATATCTGCCTTTTCTTTCTTCCTTTTGGAGCCAGGTATAAGAAAACATATGGAGTCTCTTAGAAAAATAACATATTTCTTGTATTATAAAACATGTATGACTTATCTTGCTGCTGACTAAAAATATTCCCCCCCCCTTTAGCAGATAATAAATATTTATTAATTTCACAGTTGTCATTGGTTAAGAGTTTAGGCACCGCTTAGTTCATTAGCTCAGTCCTCTAGCTCAGGATACCTCACGAGGCTATAATCCAGATGTTGACTGAGCTGCAGTCATCTTAAAGCTAATGGAGAGTGGGATACATACTTGACCTCACTCATAAGGCTGTTAACAGGACTTGAGTCTTTGCAGACTGTTGGCTAGAGATACCATTTCCTTGCTATATCAGCCTCTCCATAAGACAGCACAGAATTCAGCAGCTGAATCACTTCAAAGTGAGCCAGTAATAGGAGAGAAGGTGCTGAAGATGGAAACCACAGCACTTTGGTAACCTAATCTTGGGAAAGACATGCCACATGTTTTTCACTGGAAAGTATTCACAAGATCAAATCTACACACAAAGGTAGGGAATACCCATCAATGTTTATACCAGGAGACAGGATATATGGGACCATCTAAGGGGCCTACCACATAGATTAATGGAAAATGAGTAGGGAAGTACAATTTAAATACTGGGTAAGTAAGGTAAATTAGGTTCTGTGCTTTTTGTGTCCTTTACTCTGAATGCCTGTCAGATAGTAAGAGAATGTAAATTGTTTTCAAGTGAAGTTTCCACTGTCTTTTATGATACCAAGTTTAAAAGTGCAGAATTTTAAGAGGAATTCTTCAAGAGAAATAGCTCAGCACCAGCCAAGGCTAATGAGCGAACACCATGATACTATTTCTAGAAGTGTCACCTTTCTTGTGATCTTTTTCTTTAAAATTCCCCTGGAGGTCTGCATTTATGTCCCTGGACAAGGGACCGTTCACTAGCTCACTGCATAAAGATGGAGTTCCACAGGAGGAAAGCTTCTGCCAGATATTATTTATTTTCTTCCTCCCTACTTATTCTAAAAGGAAGGGAAATTGAAAGAGAGGAAGTTTTTGAACACGGCATGAATACAGAGCTTGTAACTGTCGTGTTACTTTTAGTTTAAACTTAAGCCTCTCTTATTCTTCCAGTAGAACCTTTGAAAGTGCTGCTGCCAATGCAGAGGGGACCACGTTATTTCAGAGTTACTGCTTTTCAAGCAAACATGGCATTTAAGTTAATTAAAATGCCTACCTTGTTTTCTTTCTCGAGCCTTAACAGTTTTAAGGAAGAAAACCCAGACAATTCATTTGCCAGGGGGGAAAAGAAAAGTCAAACAAATTGATAAAAAATCATGGGTTGAATATAATCATCACCACATCCTTCAAGTGTACATGTCTTTCATTGGACACTGTTTTCAACTTTTTTCTTTACTTACGGTATGCTGATGACCAACTATTTACCTCTAGGTTTTAATAACCATGTGATTATCAGTTACAATGCTTTGGGCTCACTTTCCTTCCCTAGGCCACCGGACCCCTGCTATGAGCTTTGCAGGGTCTAGAGGGGATATGAGTGTGCCCCACCAGTCTAGCCCCATGTATAGGCAGAGTAGATAGTCACATGCTATGATGTAAACAGAGAAACCTATTATTAAAGTGTTAAATTCATTCATTCATATTTTCAGAATTCCTCCTTGCTCTCAGATACTCTCTCCCTTTGCAAACATTCTTGAGTAGGGAGTAACCCATGCTGGCACAAGTAATTGCATGTGGATTTACTAATCAGGTTGCTTTTCTTTGTGATTGTAATGGAAAAAACAAACAAACAAACAAACAAACAAAAACCAAAAAAAACACACAAAACATCACAGTCCATTTATAGGGATTGTACTTTCAATCCCAGTCCTCTCGCTTCTCCCTTCACCCTTCAGAACAACTAATAAGAATATATTAGAAATGATAACATAACTACAGGTGGCTCAAATCTGTGCTGAAAGCTGGTGAACTATTCTCACTTGTGATGATTAGTTTATATGTCAACTTAGGTAGGCTATCGTATTCAGCTACTTAAACACTAATCTAGGTATTTCTATGAAGGTGTCGCTGA